>NC_059116.1:4317500-4593208 GCF_020740685.1 Jaculus jaculus | reverse complement strand
CTTTCGTGCTTCCCTGAACCTTCGAGGTCCATATTGCAGTTTCTCCGTTTAGCTCTCTTGTCTGTGTGCCTCTTTTTCTTTCCAAGTCTTCTGGCTTCTTTGGCCTGCATTCAACCCATTCCACAGGATACTTCTGTTACTAATCAGCTCTTTGTCTGTGTCTAATCCAGACTTTATCCTCCCCACCGAGATTTTAATTATAATGACTATACTTTTGATTTCTAATTGTTTTTCTTTGTGTGCTTCCATTCTTTATTCATTTATGCCTGGCTAATGTCTTGTCATGTTTGTTAAATTTTTTTGTGGATGATTTTCCTTCATTTGCCTTTAGTGATCCTCAATATAATTACTTAAACATCTTCTCACTAGGTTATATTATTTTAATTTCAAAAAAGAATCAGTTAAATTGATTTTTCTGGTGTTGACTTTCCTTCCCTGAAGCCATTTCAAAGTTTGGTTTTTCAAACTCATCTTTTCTGAAATGAGCCAGCCAGTGTCTATCGCTCTTCTCTCTCTCTCTCTCTCTCTCCCTTTGCTGCTATCTCAGCTGACCTGCCACGTTCCCCAGCAAGCAGTCTAGAACCAGCTCTAGAGATATGCAGAGATACTGAACTCCTTCAGCGTCCATTTCCGCAGCAGCTCCCCTGTGTCTACATGCGCCGGCCTCCAGCCCTTCTGAGCTACAGCTACGAACCAGTCAACCATTGCCATCGTTTTTTTTCCAGGCCTTTTTTTTTTCTTTTTCACATTGAAAAAGCCCCACTCAGATCATCCTTGTATCCCCGGGAGTAACCCTCCCTGCCTCCAAGGATCAAGAGCCCCACAGACCCACATTTTCGAGTGCCTGCTGCAGAGGCATTGCTAATGAGGCAGGGCGTCTTCAAAGCTTGCACCATTGGTGACATCAAAGTCCAAAGGGCTCCCCATCTTTTAAAAATATTTTTACTTATTTGCAAGCATAGGGAGAGAGAGAGAGAAAGAAGAGAGATAATGAGATATATAGAGAGAATGGATGCACCAGGGCCTCCAGCCACTGCAAACTCCAAACACATGCGCCACCTTGTGCATATGGTTTTACATGGGTACTGGGAAGCAAACCTGGGTTCTTTGGCTTTGCCAGCAAGTGCCATAGCAGCTAAGCCATCTGTTAAGCCCTGTTAAGCTCCCCATTTTGGAACACACTTTGCAGCAGCTCAGACTGGTATAGCGACAGCTCAGAGGAGCACTCCTTACTGGATCAGGGCTTCCCAGCCTCCATCGGAGTGCCCCTTCACATGCAGCAGCTCCCGAGCTTCTCTTCTGTGCAGTTACCCAGCTCCCCGAATTCCAGCTACACTGCAGCTGGGAAGAGCTGCCTTTAAGGGGAGGGTCGGCCACAGGCGCGCCCTTTACGGGCGGGTTTGTTGTTGTTTCAGCTTCGGTATTTGAAACGCAGCCTCTGTGTATCCCAGAGTGGTCTCAAAACCTCTACCCTCTCGCTTCAGCCTTCAAGTATTACTGTGTGCTACCGCTCTATGGAGAGATGGCTCAGCGGCTAAGGTGTTTGCCTGCAAAGCCTAAGGACCTGAGTTCGATTCTCCAGTGCCCACCATCCTGAGCTAAAGAGGAAGAAAAGCACTTTTATCAATCAGCTCCACCTCTGGTGACCTAGAGCTGCTGCTTTCCACTGATGGCCAAGTTTTCCTTGCAGAGTTTAATTCTGAATTTGATTTCAGTTTCTTAAATGTCATCACTAAAGACTTTGGGAAATTAAAGGATTATACTCATCAATTAATGTCTTATTTAGAAGCTTTGTTAAGGAATGTCACTGGTCTTAAGGAGTGTGGTCTTTATGAATGCATGGCTTCTGCTCCAGGATTTGTAAAGCTACCGGGGTCAGTTTCATGCATGCCCCAAACAAGATTCAGGTCTTCCTGAGTACTGACCCTTAATTAATTCACAAGCTCATAGGAACTCCGTTGGGAGGACCTCTTAGTAGATGATAAAAATAGAACATGATTAAATAAATTTAAGAAAATAGGACATGATAGCTGGATTTATTTTTTAAATTTAAACAAATGACACTTATTATTGCATGCCTTAGTGGCCTTTGGTACATCAAATTAGCACCATGTCTGCATGTCACAGACCTTGCCCCACCATCAGCAAAGGGCAAGACTGGTGTCACCAGACAACCCAGGAGCCTCAGGCTGAGCCCTAATATAAATAGCGATGCATATATTTTTCCATCAAGACCTTTAATAAACAAGTACAAGGGGCTGGAGTAATGGTTTAGTGGTTAAGGCACTTTCCTGCAAATCCAAAGGACCATGGTTCGATTCCCCAGTACCCATATAAATCAGATGCACAGGTTAGCACATGCATCTGGAGTTCATTTGCAGTAGCTGGAGGCCCTGGTGTGCCCATTCTCTCTCTCTCAAATCAATAAATTTTTGAAACTTAAATTTTTAATAAATAAATAGACACAGGATGTACTGACTGGCATTTCCTCTCCCTTCATCTTTCTTCTTTGGCATATATCAGCCAGGAACAGGTAGCAAGAAAATTCAGATGTCTAGACCAGAGCAATCCAGAGACATTCATTCCTAACCATGCTCTTAGCTGGTTTTTTTTTTACAGAGTTTAAAAATGCGGAATGGAGAGATGGCTCAGTGGTTAAGGTGCTTGGTTGCAAAGTCTAATGACCTGTGTTCAATTCTCCAGTACCCATGTAAAGACAGACGCACAGGTGCAGCATGCGTCTGGAGTTCATGTGCAGTGGTTGGGAGCTCTGGCACGCCCATTCTCTTCTCTCTCTCTCCTGGCTCTCTCTCTGCTTGCAAATAAGTAAAAACATTTTTAAATGGGAATGGAGGGGCTGGAAAGATTGCTCGATGGTTAAGGGCACCTGCTTACAAAGCCTGATGACTCAGGTATTCAATTCCCAAGCCACCCACATAAACCAGATACAAAGAGCGGTGCAATCTCCTGGTGTTCATTTGTAGCAGCAGGTGGCCCTGGTGTCCCCTCCCCTCATACACACGTGCAAATAAAGAAGGTGAAACAAGTTTAAAGTGGGGATGGAGATAGTGGTTTTGAAAGGCAATTGTATAAGAAAATTAGAGTGTAAGATGATGTTAAACTAGCATAAAAAGTTCTGAAAACACAGTTTGAGACCTTCCACAAATTCTAAAGGACAAAACTGGCTTCCAGGCAGACTTTTACTATCTGTTCATTATTTACAATTTCTAGCTAGCTATGCTCTGATCTCGGACATTTTTATTAATATTCCATCATTCTCCTGGTACAGGAACTTCCCTGGCCATTCTTAATCTGCATTATTTGGGGCCATCAAAAGTCATTTCCTTGTAGTTAGAGATGCAAATAACCTCATCCTTCCTCCGAGGGTCACCATGGTCCTGCCTAATCCCTTTCAGGGAACAGACTTCACATAGAAAAGCCAGGAAGATGACTGGAGCTGAGAACCCTGCCCGCTGAGAAAGGCGGCCTCTGCGGGGGGCTGACACCAAAGGATGATGGTAGCTGCCTTGGAGGGTTCGCAGCATGGGGGTCCTATTCAGTGCTTCTCATGAAATGACACGCCCTGTCCTGGTGTTGCTATTGTGGAAATAGTGAAAATTCCAGGCAATTATTTTATTCACAATGGTTATTTATTCAACAAATGTTATTAGTGAGCACCTAATCTCAGTTCTTAGATCCATAGATTATTCTCCTGAGCCTCCGAGGAAACCTGACAGGTAGAGAATGACAGTTGGTGAAGGCCAGGTTACTGCAGGTAGGTCAGCCTGTGGGGATTAAGGGTGCTTGCTCTGCAAGCCTACTGACCTCATTTTGAGCTCCAGCACCCACCAGACACTAAATGGTGCCCGCATCTGTAATCCCAGCAAGCCTATGACAATGGTAGTTAGAGCCAGGAGAATCCCAGAGTAAACCAGTTAGCCTGGCCTTTACAGCAGCCAAAAAAAAAGGGATAACATCAAGAGAAATTCCATCTAAACAAGGTGGAAGAGATCTAATAGCTACAAGTTGTCCTGTGACCTCCCTATGGGCTCCATGGCAGGTGTATACTCACACATGCACACACGCTCACAATCAGCCTGAATGGAGCAGGTGTGGTCTTGGGTGAGGTTGTCCCCCATGTTGCTTTGGAGTCAGACTAACCTCCTGTGGATGAACCTCACGCCTTGTTTCCCATCGCTAGCCTTAGTGCACTAAGAACTGGGAAATAGAAATAGAGCAATATGGGGCTGGAGCGATGGCTTACCGGTTAAGGCATTTGCCTGTGAAGCCAAAGGCCTCAGGTACGATTCCGCAGGACCCACGTAAGACAGATGCACAAGGTGGCGCATGTGTCTGGAGTTCGTTTACAGCGGCTGAAGGCCCTGGTGCACCCATTCTCTCTATCTATCTACTTCATTCTCTGTCTCTCTCAAATAAATAAAACAAACATTTTTAAATACTTCTTTTCTGTTCATCATTTTTATTTATTTATTTGAAAGTGAATAAGAGAGAAAGAGGCAGAGAGAGAGAGAGCGCATGGGCACGTGAGGGCCTCCAGCCACTGCAAACAAACTCCAGACACATGCGCTCCCTTGTGCATCTTGCTAACGTGGGTCCTGGGGAATGGAGCCTCGAACCAGGGTCCTTAGGCTTCCCAGGCAAGCACTTAACCGCTAAGCCATCTCTCCAGCCCAAAATAAACAATTTTTTTAAAAAGAAAGAAATAGAGCAACATGCCTACGCCTGGCAAAGACCCCTGCTTCCTCTTGTTCCTGGTACTCTACACTAGGAGCTCATCTAACCCAGCAGGTTCAAGTTTAAGTCCCAAACTTCAGAAGGAGGGACAGGGGTGCCAGTGTCTTACAGCCTTCTTATTCCTACCACCAGAGGCAGCATCTGGGAGCTTACTAGAGACCACAGAATCTCAGATGCTGACCCAAACTCTCTGGCACATAGCAAGACCTCCTCCAGGTGATTCTGACACATGGTGTCATCTAGAGAAGGGTCAACTTAGGAGTGTTGACTCAAGGGACCTATGTACATGTGGGGAGTGCAGTGGAACCCTCCCTCCCTGCCGCAGACAGGATTTGTTGCCTCTCCAAGTTCATATGCTGAAATCTACTCCCCAGCGTCATGGTGTTGGGAAGTGGGCTTCCTAGCCGTGTGTAAGAATCGCCTGGGATGATCTTGTTATATGTGAGAGGGTTTGGGTGGGGGTCTGAGAACATGCCCATCTGGTCAAGCTCTCAGAGGCCATCTCTGGTGTAGAAAGAGTTTTAGGTGATTAAGTCACAGGAGAAACACTTGTGAATGGGTTTAGTGCACCTAAGAAAATGACCCCCAGAGAGCCCCCTAGTCCCTTCCACCAGAGGAGGAAGGAGGATGACCCTTGCCAGGTACTGAATCTGCCAGCCCCTTGGTCTTGGACTTCTCAGACACCAGAACCCTGAGAAAGAGATTTTGGTTATTTGAAAGGTCTATGGCATCAGCTAGTATAAAGCAATCTGTTTGGTTTTTTGTTGGCTTGGTTAGTTGGTCTTTGCACGGGTGTGCGGTATGCACTGTGTAAGTGTGTGTGTTCATATGGTGCAGTGCACTTGTGTGTGTGGATGTGTATGCATGTCTACCTCAGGTGTGATGCTCAATTGCTTTTTCTTTTTAATTTTTTTTTGTTTATTTTAATTTATGTATTTGAGAGCAACAGAGAGAGAGAGAAAGAAGCAGATAGAGAGAGAGAGAGAATGGGCACACCAGAGCCTCCAGCCACTTCAAACGAACTCCAGACGTGTGCGCCCCCTTGTGCATCTGGCTAACGTGGGTCCTGGGGAATCGAGCCTCGAACCAGGGTCCTTAGGCTTCGTAGGCAAGCACTTAACCGCTAAGCCATTTCTCCAGCCCTCAATTTCTTTTTCAAACAGGGTCTCTCATCCTAGTCATTGAGCTCTGGTAATCCACTTGTCTCTGATTCCCCAGCGCTGGAATTCTAGAGCATTCTACCACACCATGCATTCATGATTCCAGGAGCATTCTACCAAACCCAGCATCCATGATTCTAGGAGCTTTATACAACACCCACCATCCATGATTCTAGGAGCTTTATACAACACTCACCATCCATGATTCTAGGAACTTTATACAACACCCACCATCCATGATTCTAGGAGCTTTCTACCAAACCCAGCATCCATGATTCTAGGAGCTTTCTACCACACCCAGCATCCATGACTCTAGGAGCTTTCTACCACACAGATCCTGGGAATCAAAGCACCTTATTGACTGAGCTGTCTCCCATGAGTGTGCTAAGGTTCATACATGTTCATCCGCCACCCAGCACCATCACAGACTTCACTGCTTGACATGAGGGGTGTAGTAAGGACACATGAGGTGCTGAATGGAAAAGGTAGGTCTCGTGAAGATGCCTCTGAGGAGACATTTACCCTGTGGCAAGGGCAGGGTGGTGACATGGGTTCTGGGCTCTCTGAGAGGGTTGGGGATGCAGAGACTGTTGCCCTAGAAACATCCTCCAGTAGAGGAATTGCTGACCTGTTTAGTGGAGTCAGGGTCTTCCACATGGGGGTGGAAAAAAAAGCCAAAAAGCCTCTTGTGTTGATGATGTCAACCCTGGGCACCATTAAAGTTCCTTAAGAGCTATAAAAAAAAAAAAAAAGTTACTGTGGGTCTTGGAAAAGATGGCTGTTAATGGAGCTTACTTGTAAAGCCTGTGTGTGGGCCCGGATGTGATTCCCCAGGACCACATCAAGCCAGATGCACAAGGTAGCACACATATCTAGAGTTCCTCTGCAATGGCTAGAGGACTTGGCACACCCATATTATTCTCCCTCCCTCCCTCCCTCCCTCCCTCCCTCCCTCCCTCCCTCTCCTTTCCCCTCTCTCTCTCTCTCTCTCTCTCTCTCTCTCTCTCTCTCTCTCTCTCTCCTCTCTCTCCTCTCATAGGAAAATTTTTTAATGTCATGTGTAGTCACCCCTGAAAAATCTCTTTCAATTGATCTGGAATGGCACAGACTCCTGGCTATTAAAAGTGCCCAAGTGATTCCAAAGCTGAACTCAGGCTGATAAAAACTCAGAACAGGAAGACATCTTGTAGCTGCTTCCCAGCTCCCTGCTCTTCCCTTCTCTCACTCATTCCCCCAACCCCCAACAACAGCTGGACATGGCCAGAGATAAGGGATAAGGTGGCTCTAAGAGTGTGGAGTCTGTCTGAGTTTAGGTCCTGGGGTGACACATCCCTCCAGAGCTGGCTCTGGGTGGCTCAGCTTACTGCCAAGAAGAATTACAGAAGCTGTCCACAACCCCACCCCAAGGCAATCTGTTACTTATCTTTTTATCTTCGCCTATTTGGTTTTCAAATTTCCTCTTAAGCCTCTTAATCTCCATATTACATCTTACCTGTCACCACCCCAGTTGTAATTTCTCATTCTATAAGCTCCTATCAGTTGCCCGAATAATACAAATTTGTTATTTTGATTTTTTTATTTAGCAAGTTTGGGCAAAAATGTTAAACTAATATATGCATCCAAAACAACTTCCCCAGGCTGGGGAGATGGCTCAGGCATAAAATGTAGACATAAGGACCCAAGTCTGACTTGTCAGTATCTACATAAAGGGAGATCACTGCAATGTCAGCATTAGGGAGGCAGAGACAGAAGGATCCCTAGGACTTGCTGGCTTGTTAGCCTAGTAAATTCAGTAAGTTCTCAGTTCAGCAAGAGACCCTGTCTCAGGAAAAAAAAATAATAATAATAATGTGGAGAATGACTGAGGAAGACACCCAGTGTAACCTCTGCCCCCACATGCACATGCATGCGTGCATGCTCACACCCATACACACATGTATTCCTGCTGCAAAATAAAAACAGAGAGAATTCATTATCAGCAGGAGGCCTGTACTGCACAAAACTTTTTCAAGTACAAAGAAATGTGTGGAGTCATTGCTTTGATTTCATCCAGTTTTGTGGCTTTCACAAGCAAGCGTCACCAAGCTAGCAACTCCGCCTACAAATACTGAATGTTTCCAGACCTAAACTCAGCCAGGAACTCCACACGGGTTGTTGCTCTGCCTACTCAACATTTTAGCTTGAGTGTTTGACAACATCACAGACTTTGCCTGTCCCGAGCCGAGTACCTGACCTCCTCCTCCTCAATGGAGAATCTGGGTGAATAACATTATCATTCAAGGTTCTCAGACCTCAAGCTTTCCAAGTAAGTCCTCAGTATCCCCATTTCTTTCCCCCTCAGGTGCCAGCGCTCTGGTTTAAGCCATGGTCTCTCATTGCCTGCATTACTGTAACCATCTCCTGGCTCTCCCCACTTTCTTCTTTTAAAAATATTATTTACTTATATATTCGGAAAGGAGAGATAAAGGGAGACAGAGAGGAGAGAAAACATTTAACCACTGCAAATGAGCTCCAGATGCATGCACCACTTTGCACACATCTGGCTTTACATGGGTACTGGGAAATCAAACCAGGGTCATTAGGCTTTGCAGGCAAGCACCTTAACTGCTGAGCTATTGCTGCAGCCCTCTCCCCTCCTTTCTAACTTTGTTGTCTCCTAAGGTCTCTGTGGTAATTTTAGTGTAAAAAGTACCCTCCCATGGCCTCAGGTGTTTGCGGCTAAGCCTCATACTCAATCTCCAGCAGGTGGAGCCTTTGGGAGATGGAGCCTTGCTGGAGGAGGTGTGTCACTGGCGTGGACCTTGAGGTTTACCACTAGCTCAGCCCTATGGGTTTAGCCTATTCTCGCTGCCATTTCACAGCTGATGTGACAAGATGTGATGACCAATCTCCACCATGCATGATGAAGCTTCCCCTTGAAACTGTAGGCCTGAAGTATACCCTTTCCTCCCTTAAGCTACTTCCGGTTGGGTATTTTGTCCCAGCAATGAGAAGGTAGCTACAATGGTCTTATTGTATGAGTCTCTCCCTTGGTCTAAGCTTTCCAAATCTCCCAATTTTTTGGCAGCAGCCAAAGCCTTACAACAGCCTTCAAGGCCGTCATCTCACCTCTGACTAGATCGAACCTCCTATCCAGCCCCAGTGTCATGCAGTCAGCCACAGTGACCTCCTGGGTGGCCCTCTGCACTGACTTGTTCCTTCTACCTGGACCTCCATCCCCCATAGATCTACCTTCAACCCTTTACTCAAACTGTGCCTTTTCATAAAATGTGTTCCTGCCCATGTTTAAAAAAAAAATACAGCCTCCCACGGCACTTCCTGTCTTCATTTACTGCTGCTTTATTTTTCAGCATAAAATTTAATATCTTCTGGCATTCCACATAATTGCTTATTTTTTTTTCTTCCTTTTTCTTAAATCATTATTAGAATGCAAGTCCCATGAGCGCGGGTGGCTTCCTCTTTCTTGCCCACTGCTGTGTTTCCAGGACAGATGTCAGGGACTGGGCCCAGCAAATGCTTGAGGAATGTTTTCTGAGTGAAAAAATTAAGCACAGAACCTGGAAAAGACTTTTCCAGAGATAGCTATCCCCCATTTGTCTTCATAGTCCCCAGCTTGCTGTGAAGAGATAGTGGGTGTGAGGGGCACTGCTCACATTGTCATTTTGTTTTCCTCTATGAGGAGCCATGGACCACCCACTCTGTCAGAATCATAGGAAGTGGAGCCTAGGGATCTGCATTCAGTCTTTCCTGCTGTTATTTCCATTAGTGTCTCAGTGACTTTACTGCGTGCCCTCTAGGAGACTTCAACAAGATCACCACCATGAAAGGTGACATTAAATGGAAACCTCAGCCAATGGCTACATGTAGCAGCCCTGGTTCTAGGAGGATAGCTGTTACGGTAGGGCATCTCTCCGAGAACCCCAAAGTGGAGACATCCTGCCCTTTTATCTGCTCCTCAAATCCTCCACGCAGCAGTACAAGCTTTGCGTTAAGGTCATAACCCCCAAGCGTCTCCACCGTTTGTCAGTATGTGCTTATAAGAGCAATGTAGAGCCGCATCTCTTTGCGCTTAAAGCCAACAACAATGGTTGGGAGGAGTAGATCAAAGGTAATAACTCACTCTGGCAGGCCTGGGTGAATGGTACCTGTCTCACTGCCTGCCTTGCATACAACACCCAATAAAATGTTGACCACCCTCTGCCGTCACTCACTCTTCATCCCACTGACATCTGACTTCCGTCCCCACCACTTTACTAAGCGAGCTGTTGTCGCTTGAATGGAAAATGTGCCCCTCCATAGGCTCGCGAGTCTGGACACGCGGCTCCCAGCTGGCGGTGCCGACGTTGGGAAGAGCGCAAGGCCTCGGTGGTGGAATCCGAACCTGGTTCTTCTCCACTTCCTGGCTGAACGCAAGGTGAGCAGCCCGTTGCCTGCCCCAACCTTACATCCCACAGCATGGCGAGGTCTGCTCCCTCAGAACCTTCCTTAAGCTGCTTCTCAGTTGGTGGGAGCAATAAGCAATACTCGAGATTTAGCCCTGGTTACTGGTAAGAATCCAGCCAATGTTTTCCTTTGACTTGACATCATGGGTGTATATGACTGTGGGGACCGCTCTCTCCTGGTACTTACAGACCAGCTGTCTGTCCTTTATTCCTCCTACCACCCCAGGAAGTCATGCCTGGTGGTGAACATCTCCACTCACCTTCTCACTGTTAATGCTAACCAGAGTTCTGTCTTCTTCACTTGGGTCCACAGTAAGTTATAGTGAAGAACCACAGCTCACCTTTGAGTCAAAGGCACTTGCCGGTAGTCTTGATTCTGATGACCAAACCTAAGTTCTCCACATAGGAACACATTGCGGAAATGAGAGACACAATGTATGTGTTCAACACCAGAATCCACGATGCTCTTCAAGTCCCAGAACTTCCTTGAACCATATAAAGATGCTTTTGTCTGAATTTTCCACTTCTAGAAAGAGCTCAGTCTGGGGTACTATCTCAGAGACACCCTCCTCACCAGCACAACATGATAGGAAAACAATCACCAGCAAAGAAGCAAATGTAAGATGTTCTCTGAGAATAAAATTTAAAGCCACAGAGAACATTTTCCATGGGAACCAACTTTCTCCACTTAGTTTAATAGTCAAGATGGCTTTGCCTTTGAATAATGCCTGTCTATCTCCTTCCTCCCTGGCCAGAGCTCATTACAAGCAAGTACTTAGTACACTGGAACTTTCCACATGTATTTTTTAATGGACCTTTTGTTCAGTTTCAAAAATGTCTCACGGCAGTTTATTCATTTAGTCATTAAATATCAGAATGTAGAAAACATAACATTTCAATTATAAAAATGTGAAAAATGGTCTCTCAGTGCTATTTCCCATTTCTGTTCTCCATGTTGTTTAAAAGAGGCATCTGGTCTTTGTGTAATGTATGACGTGGGACCACAAGTCATAGCTTTGCACTGGCGGAGACTCAAACATCCCATCTTCCGGATGGTTGCTAGATTGGAGAGTGAATCACTAGGCTCCTCTTGGGTTTTTAATGCACTCTTGAGCTCCTAGTGACTGCTCCCAGTGCCACCAGCTTGGAACTCTAAGTGGCAGGCTGATTCTATCATGAACCATTTCCTCCCCAGGTAAGAAGACAAGGTCAATCTATCTTCCTTGGAATCCACTGATCTAATCAGGAGGGCTTGAGGCTGATAACCAGGAGGGAGAGGAATGTCTACCCAGCCACAGTAGATAAGCCAGATGCTAGGGAGGGGAGCAGGCATGTCACAGTGAAACGGAAGAATAATGGAGGAAGCTTTCAGTAATTACTAGGTGATGAAGAGATTCAGATGTTTCCATATCAGTGCATAGACGGGGGAAGGAAAATTTTCAAAACTCTAGTTTTAGTGAAGGGAAGAATTCTCCCTTATAGATGGGCTGAAAGAATGAAATTACGAAGCAATATGGCATTGGAAAGTGTGTGTTCTTCCATAACATAAATGCTCAGGAAACATTCTGTAGCATGAGTGCCAACAAGTAGATCCTAAGGTTTACATGGAATGGCAAAAGACCACAGATGGCTCACACAATATTAAAGGTAAGACTAAGCTAGGCTCATTTAAGCACCTGACTTGAATACTTGAAGTGGCCATATTTAAGGCACTGTGAAGAAAACAGCCAAATAGATCAGTGGTACAGGATGGAATGCACAAATTTTACCAACTGGCCTCTGATAAAGGAGCAAAGGTTACATACAGTGAAGTAAGTATTTTCAACAAATATGCTAGAACATCTGAACATACAGATGCAAACATCTGGACACAAATGGTGTCCCTCTTATAAAAGGTCGCCCAAAATGGCACACAGACTTCAGAGGAGAATGCAAAGCCTATGAGCCTATGGTCAACCACCTGAATGCACGTGATCTCGCCGGATCACAGAAGCTAAGCAGGTTGGGGCCTGTCATGACTTGGATGGGAGATAGCACAATGAAAATCAGGATAATCTTGAGTAGAGTGATGAACTGTTAAGACATTAACATGAAAGTGGCCACGGATGAACTAGACTTGGTTAAAATTAACAACTGCTCTTTTGCAAGACTGCTGGGAGATGACTCCGTGGATAAAGTGTCTGTGGCACCCACATGAGCACTTAAGTTCAGATCCCCGGAACCCACATAAGAACCTCTACAATGTAGCGGCGACCTGCAGGAGATGAGAGGTGGGACAAGGAGAATTACCCAAAATCTCACAGGGCAGCTAGCCTGGCGAACTGTAGACTCTGCCTCAGATGAGGTGAAAGGAGGACTTACACCAACATTCTCTAACCACACACATAACCCCACTCACATACCCCATAGATGTACCCCAACACATAAAGACACAACCCACACACATAAACACACACCACACACATACCCCCCCACATATCCCCACTCACATACCCCATAGACATACCCCCACACATAAAGATACACCCCACACACATAAACACACACTACACACATACCCCCCACACATAAACACACACCACACACATACCCCACACATAAAGATACCCCACACACAAACACACACCACACACATACCCCACACATAAACACACACCACACACACACCACACACATAAAAATACACCACAAACATACCCCACACACAAACACACACCACACTCATACCCCACACACACATAAACACACACCACACACATACCCCATACACAAACACACACCACACACATACCACCACACACACAAACACACACCACACAACAATGTCAAGAGAATGAGGGAATAAACCAAAGACTGGAGTGAGATACTTGCAAAGGTAGAGTCAGACAAAGGATTTTTATTCAAAATATACTCTTGAGTCAGACATGGTGACACACATCTTTAATCGCAGACAGAGGAAGGAGGACCACTATGAATCTGAGGCCAGCATAGCACAAGAGCGAGTTCGAGGTTGGCTTGGACTAGAGTGAGACCCTACCTCGGAAAACAAAACAAAACAAAAAACAAGCTTCTTGAAACTCAACAACAAGGAAGTAATCCAATTTAAAAAATGGACAAAAGACCTGAATAGACACTTTATCAAAGATTATATAAATGGAAAATAAAGATGAAGTGATAGATAGAATGTGGCATTAAGGAATAATAAATTTAAAACAAGAGACCCACAGCTATTAGAGCAGTCAAAATCCAAAATACTGACAACAGATGTCAGCGAGAATGTGGAGACCAGAACTTCTCACTATTGAGAAGACAGTTTGCCAGTTTCTTACAAAACTGAATATGCTCTTAGCACAGGATTGAGGAAACATGTTCCTCCTTGGCATTGGCCCAAATGAGCTGAAAACTTGTGCCCCGACAAAAGTCTGCACATGAATGTTTATAGCAGCTTTATTCATAATTGTCAAAACTTGGAAGCAACCAGATGGCCTTCAGTATGTGAATGGGTAAGCTGTGGTATATCCAGATAATGGTATATTATTTAGCACGAAAAAAAAAAAAAACAAAATAAAAAATGAGTGATTAAGTTGGTGAGATATCTGGTCACTCCATGAAGTGCTTCCTGTGCTGGGAAGATGGTCCATTGCTTAAAGGTGCTTGCTTGTATAAAGTGCACACCATGCAATCCTGAGGACCTGAGTTCAATCTCCAGATCCCATGTCAAAAAAAAGAAATGCTAAGTGTGGTGAGACACACTTGTAATCCAAAGTGCTGGGGAGGTGGAGACAAGCAGATCCATGGGGCTCGCTGGCTAACCTGGCAGCTACAGGCCAGTGAGGGAGTCAATCTCAAAAACAGTGGACAGTACCTGCGAGGAATGGCACCCAATGTTGTTCATTAGCCTCCTCAGGGGAGCAGAAACCCGAGAATTGTGTGAGCCCCACAATTCTCTGGAATCAGTAAAAAAGAGACTGTGACTCAAAACACAGGCAGAAGAACAATGGACAGACCTGACATTCCACTCCAACAATGGCAGGTGAGAGTCCACATGTTGCCAGGGAATATTCACATGCATACAACACACCCCACACCCCACCACCACACTAAAGACACACACACAAGAAATAGATGAATAAATAAATGAATGAAAGAAAAAAGAAATGAGCTGTCAAGCCATGAAGACATGAAGGAAATTTACATGCAGATTGCTGAGTGAAAGACGCAACGTTCAAGACAGCGCACTGCCCTATCTTCAATCTTATATTTAATGTCTGGGAGAGGCTGGACTATGGGAGCAGGAAGTGATCACTGTTTGCCAGGAGCTGGAGGTAGGGAGGGATGGGTAGTGGGTGGAACAGAGGGCAACTCTAGGGCAGCAAAATCACTGTATGATTGTAACACTGGCTACCTCGTTGTGCATGTGTGAAAACTCACAGGATATACAATACCCAAGTGAACCCTGCGGTAGCCAGTCCTGGATGGTGACATGCCTTGTAGGCGCATCATTTGTACCAAGTGTGTCGCACTGGTGAGGCACATGGGTAACGGTAGTGCTATGCCCACAGAGGGTCAGGAATTAAATAAGAAATCTTTGCACTTTATACTCAATTTTGCTATCAAAATGATTACAAATAAATTCTAGGGTACTGGGGAGAAAGTTCAGTCAGTGAAGTGCTTTTGGGGCTAACACAAGGACCTGAGTTCAGCGGCCAGTAACCAGGTAACTGCTGGGTGTGGTGGTGTAGCCCAATGCCAGAGCTCCAGGCCAGCCTGCCTGATGAGCTCCAGGCCAATGAGGGAATCTCAGAGAAGCTAGTTGGTTGGTGTATCTGAGGACGACACCTGAGCTGTACTCTGGCCTCTACATGCACTTGCATGCACATGCATCCACACATACAAACACACATACACATACACACATGCACTCAACCTTTTAATTTTTGTTTTGTTGTTGTTTTTTTCAAGGTAGGGTCTTGCTCTAGCCCAGGCTGACCTGGAATTCACTATGTAGTCTCAGAGTGGCCTTGAACTCATGGTGATCCTCTACTTCTGCCTTCCAGGTGATTAAAAGTGTGTGCCACCACACCTGGCTCAAATTTTTCAATTTTTAAGAATCCTGTTGGAGAAACAAGCAAAATGTTGCATCACACCCCTGTAGGGAATTCATTAAGCCTGAAAGAGGCATGTGGTTCAGAGTATGTGGGTGGTGAGTGAAGAGGCGAGGGTGGAAGCTGGAATATGATAGTGTAAATATATGGCCCAGAGACTCAGGTCTTTTATTAAAATTGAGTTGACTTCAGCCACCAACAGGCAGAACTGCTACAGAGGGTGGGGAGTGTGTCACTGGGGGAAGACATGAGTTTTAGCCTAAAGCTGTGGAGAGCAGTTTGAGCTCAGGCAGTGTGCTCGCTTGCTTGTGGCTGTTTGGTGGTGTCTCTCTGCCTGGATCTATGAAAGCGAGCCAGCCTCTTCCACCATTGATGGAACTTCCCCTGGATCTGTAAGCCTGAACTAACCCCTCCTCCCCTAAACTGTGTCTGCTTAGATGCTTGTCCCGGCAACATGGAGCTAGCTATGACAGTGAGAAAATCTGGACGGAACCCTATGACGAGGACCTGGTCTTACAGAACATGTGGAGGAACTGCCCTACTCCTAGGGTGGCAAAAGGCTGGGACAGAGGCAGGACTCAGTGTAGGAAGTGTTTCCCTCCTGAATATGGGTTAAAAAAATGAATATAGAGGCTCCAAGGAACATTACTCTCAGCTAGAACACATCTGTTAACTGGAGACAGACACAGAAGGTTCATAGAACACACACAGGTGGAAAGGCCAAAAGAAAGAATATTCCAGAGGGTCTAAGAAAGAAGTAGTAAAACTGCATTCAATCCTAGACATCTAGCCAATTCTTGGCTTCCCTTGGTGCTAATTCTGGAGACAAGGAAACAGTCCAAGATAGTTACAGTCTGCTCAGGTTGTGGGTGGAGACAGCCTCATCCATGGTGTGACTCCAAATCTCTGTTTCTCCTCCACCCACTCCACCTGCATTTCTCTCATCTGAAACAGAGGGAGCCTGCTGAACCCACAGCATGAGGAAGGATGGATCTCTGCCCAGAATTTCAGGATGAGACTAAAATGCTTGGCCAGGAGTCTGGGTCAGAGGCTATTCTGTAAGAGGAGGCCTTCTAATCATGAGGTTAGCATCAGCCTTGAGTGGAAAGTGGTATGCTAAGAGAGTGGCACATATAAAGGCTGTTTCTGGTTTCTCTCCTCTCGTGCTATCTGAAAATAGACTTCGTGAAGATGAGAGGGAAGATCTGAACAGCCAAGCATGCTAACTACATTCATTTTCAACTAACTGGGGCAGAGATCTATCTTGGACGGGTCTAACCTCTGCCTACACATAGGTCACTGAGGGGTTTTCAGGAACTCAGCTGCCCTGTCTTGCCTTCCTCTAATTTAAAGATTCTGATTTGGGTGGGGAAGATGGCTAGAGAGATGGTTCAGGAGTTAAAGCACTTTCCTGCAAAGGCTAACAACCTGGGTTTGATTTGCCAGTACCCACATAAAGCCAGATACACAAAGTGGCTCATGAATCTGGAGTTTGCAGTGGCTAGAGGCCCTGGTGCAACCATTCTCTCTGTCTCTCATTTCTCTGTCTCCCTCTGCTTGCAACTAAATAAATAGAGTATTGTTAAAAATGAAAAAATAGAGTTGGAGAGATGGCTCTTGTTTGGGAAAACTAAGGACCTAGATTTGATTCCTCAGGACCCATGTAAGCCAGTTATGGAGAAAAATCAAGTCACATACAAAGGCAAGCCCATCAGGATCACAGCAGATTACTCAACACAAATTTTCAAAGCCAGAAGGGTTCAGAGATATGTATTCCAAGTTCTGAAAGATAACAACTGTCAACCAAGGTTACTTTATCCTGCAAAGCTATCCATTCAAATAGACAGAGAAATAAGGGCATTCCACAACAAAAGCAGGCTAAAGGAATATTTGAAGACAAAACCAGCTCTACATAAAATACTTGAAAGGATCCTCCATGCTGAAGAGATTAAGGAAAAAAAAAAAAACAAAAAACCCACACACACATATAATGAACCTGGAGAAAATAACCATACCCAAATACTAGTTAATACAAGTGAGCAAAGGTAAAGCCAGAAGAACTACAAAACAAGAAAAATGACAAAAATAATACATACCTATCCATAATAACTCAATATCAACAGCCTCAATGCTCCAACCAAAAGCCATAGGTTTGCTGACTGGGTTAAAAAGCAGGATCCTTAAAATTTTTGCTTCCCAGAAACTCACCTTTCTACAAAGGATGGATACTATCTTAGGGTAAAAGGCTGGAAAACAGTGTTTCAAGAAAATGGACCTAGAAAACAAGCAGGGGTTGCTATCCTAATATCTGACAAGGTAGACTTCAGACCTACATTAGTTAGGAAAGATAAGGAAGATCACTTTATATTGATTAAAGGAACATTCCAATGGGAGGCCATTACAATCCTAAACATATATGCACTAACATGGGGCTCCCAATTTCATCAAACAAATGCTATTAGAACTAAGGTCATAGATAACACCAAACATGGTTGTAGTGGATAAGTTCAACACTCCACTCTCATCAATTGACAGGTCATCCTGGCAAAAAAATAAACAGAGATATATCTAGATTAAATGAGGTCATAAAGCACATGGACCTAACAGATATACACAGGACATTTCATCCAAATGCTGCAGAATATACATTCTTTTCAGCTGCACATGGAACATTCTCTAAAACAGACCATATATTATGACACAAAATAAATCTCAACAAATATAGAAAAATGGAAATAATTCCTTGCACTCTATCTGATCACAATGGGATCAAACTACAAATCAATAGCAAGAGAAGCTATAGAGCACACACAGAATCAGGGAAACTAAACAATATACTACTAAATGATGAATGGGTCAATGAAGAAATCAAAAAGGAAATCAAAAAATTCATAGAGTCCATTGATAATGAGAGCACAACATACCAAAACTTTTGGAACACAATAAAGACAGTCCTAAGAGGGAAATTTGTAGCTTTAAGTGCCTATATTGAGAAATTAGAAAGATCGCAAGTATAAAACTTAATGCTTCACCTTAAGGCCTTGGAGAAACAAGAACAAGGCAAACCAAAAATCAATAGATGGGAAGAAATAATAAAAGATTAGGGCAGAAATTAACGAAATATAAACAAACAAACAAAAAAAAAACAAAGGGTCTAATGAAACAAAGAGTTGGTTCTTTGAAAGGATAAACAAGATTGATAAACCCTTAGCAAATCTGACCAAAAGAAAGAGAGAAGGAGATGAAAAAGGCACCATTACAACAGATACCAGAGAAATTCAAAAAAACATAGGGACATATTATAAAAACATAAACTCTACTAAGTTTGAAAATCTGAAAGAAATAGATGATTCCCTTGATTTATATGACCTACCTAAATTAAATCAAGATGAGATTAACCATTTAAATAGACCTGTAACAAGTATGGAGATCCAAGCAGTTATAAAAAGTCTCCCAACTAAAAAAAAGTTCAGGCCCAGATGTATTCAATGGTGAATTTTAGCAGACCTTCATGGAGGAACTAACACCAATGCTTCTTAAACTTGTCCATACAATAGAAAAGGAAGGAATCCTGCCAAACTCCTTCTACAAAGCCAGCATCACCCTGTTACCCAAACCAGAAAGAGATAGAACAAAAAAAAGAAAATTACAGACCAATCTCCCTCATGAACATAGATGCAAAAAATTTTCAACAAAATGTTGGCAAAGAGAATATAAGAATATAAGAATATATCAGAAAGATCACTCACCCGGCCAAGTAGGCTTTATCCCAGAGATTGTGGGGATGGTTCAACATATGCAAATCGCTAAATGTAATACATTATATAAATGGACTGAAGGACAAAAATCACATAATCATCTCATCAGATGCAGAACAAGCATTTGAAAAAACCCAATATCCCTTCATGATAAAAGTCCTACAGAGAGAATAAAAGGAACATATCCCAACATAATAAAGGCTATGTATGACAAACCTACAGCCAATATAATACTAAACAGATAAAAACTTAAGCTTTTCCACTAAAATCAAGAACAAGACAAGAGTGTCCACTGTCCTCACTTTTATTTAATGAAGTACTGGAAGTCTTGGCCATAGCAATAAGGCAAGAAATACACATAAAAGGGATACAAATTGGAAAGGAAGAGGTCAAGTTATCATTATTTGCAGATGACATGATTCTATACATAAAGGACCCTAATGACTCTACCAGAAAACTATTAGAGCTGATAAACACCTATAGCCATGTAGCAGGATACAAAATAAACACAGAGAAATTAGTAGCCTTCCTATATGCTAACAACAAACACAGAGAGGATAAAATCAGAGAAACACTCCCCTTCACGATTGCATCAAAAATAAATAAATACCTTGGAATAAACCTAACCAAGGAAGTGAAGGATCTCTACAATGAAAACTTACAACACTCAAGGAAGAAATTGAAGAAGGCACTAGGAAATGGAAAGACATCCCTTATTCTTGGATTGGAAGAACCAATATTGTGAAAATGGCAATCTTACCAAAAACATTCTATACATTTAATGCAATCCCCATCAAAATTCCAATGACATTCTTCATGAAAATAGAAAAAAACTCCAAAAATTCATTTGGAAGCACAAAAAACCCCTCACATATCTAAAAAAAATTGAGCAACAGAAATAAGGCTGGTGGTATCACCATACCTGATTTTAACCTATATTACACATCTATAGTAACAAAACCAGTATGGTACTGGCACAAAAACAGGCATGCAGATCAATGGAACAGAATAGAGGACCCAGATGTAAGTCTGGGTACCTATAGCCACCTGATATTTGACAAAAATGCCAAAAATACTCATTGGAGAAAAGACAGCCTCTTCAGCAAATGGTGCTGGGAAAACTGGATATGTATCTGTAGAAGGATGAAAATAGATCCTTATCTCTCTCCATGCACAAGAATTAAGTCCAAATGGGTCAAAGACCTTAATATCAGACTTGAAACTCTGAAACTTCTAGAGGAAAAAGTAGAGGAAATCCCTCAACATATTGGTATTGGAAAAGACTTTCTGAATATAATCTCAATTGCTCAGGAAATAAAACCACAGATCAACCGCTAGGACCTCATGAAATTAAAAAGTTTTTGTACAGCGAAGGACACTGTGAACAGAGCAAAAAGGCAACCTACAGAATGGGAAAAAATCTTTGCCAGCTATACATCTGACAGAGGATTAATATCTAGGATATACAAAGAACTCAAAAAATTAAATAATAAAAAATCAAACAACCCAATTAAAAATGGGCTATGGCCAGGTGTGGTGGCTCATACTTTTAATCCCAGCACTAGGGAGGCAGAGGTAGGAGGATCACCATGAGTTCAAGTCTATCCTGAGACTACATAGTGAATTCCAGGTCATCCTGGACTAGAGTAAAACCCTACCTTGAAAAACAAACAAACAAAAAAGGCTATGGAACTAAATAGAGTTCTCAAATAAAGAAATACAGATGGCATATAAACATCTAAAAAAGTTTTTTGCATCCCTAGTCATCAGGGAAATGCAAGTTACAACTACGTTGAGAGTCCATCTCACTCCTGTGGTCCAGCCATTGTGAAAATCAGTGTGGAGGTTCCTGAGACAGCTAAAAATAAATCTACCTTATGACCAAGCTATGCCCCTCTTAGGCATATATCCTAAGGACTTGTCTCACTACCTTAGAGATACTTGATCAACCATGTTTATTGCCACTCTATTCACAATAGCTAGAAAATGGAATCAGCCTAGATGTTCCTCAACTGATGAGTAGATAATAAAGATGTGGCACATTTACACAATGGAGTTCTACTCAGTGGTAAAGAAAAATGAAATTATAAAAATTTCAGGAAAATGGATGGATCTGGAAAGGATTATACTTAGTGAAGTAACCAGGCCCAGAAAGCCAAATGTCACATGTTCTCTCTCGTATGTGGATCCTAGCTACAAATGATTGAGCTTCTATGTGAGTAGTAATAAAACTCAGTAGCAGAGGGCTGGAGAAATGGCTTAGCGGTTAAGGCATTTGCCTGCAAAGCCGAAGGATCCCGGTTCAACTCTGCAGGACCCATGTAAGCCAAATTCACAGGGGGCAGCATGCATCTAGAGTTCATTTGCAGTGGCTGGAGGCCCTAGTGTGCCCATTCTCTCTCTCTCTCTAAAATAAATAAAATGTATTAAAAATAAAGCTCAGTAGCAGAGGCCAGTAAACTACAAAGGAGATAAAAAGGGGATTGAAAGGGAGGGAAGGGGGAATTAATAGAATGGTATTGTATATATGTAAATAGAAAAACAGATTAATGGGGGTGAAAAGGCCCAAGTGAGGTCAGGGAAAGAGATTGAGTAAAGGAAAGATAGAGGGAGGGCTAATCAAAATCTAAGAAGCTATAAATAATCCATATGGAAACCTACTTTTTTGGACAGTGGAACACTCAGAAGCCATAGATTGGTATTAGAAAATTTTCAGTGGCAGGGATGGGATACCTTCCAGTGAGTTGTTGGGCAGGGAGCTCCCAGATACCCCCAAAATATTACAGGCCATTGCTGAGGCACCTGGTTTCCCACTAGGAATAGATCGCAAGACCCTGTTGCTGCAGACTCCACATACTTGGGTTTCAAGGTTACTGAGAAATCCTGCTGGAGCTGAGCTGAAAACCTCCTCCATGTAGGCCAGTTGACATAAAGCTGGAAAAAGCAATGTTGCATGCAATTCAATTGGAGAGAGAGAAATCACCAGTGAAGATACTCAACAGTGGACACTGCAAGCCTTATATTTGGCCAGCCAGGACAAATGAGCCAACCGGTGCAATAATGGCACATCTGTAATGGTGGAAACCAACTGTCTTCTAATTGGACTGGAGGCCTGCTTCCTGGGAGGAAATACATCCTTGATACTGAAAACCTACAACAGGGGTAGTCATGGGTCCTAAGGGTGTAACATCTGCTGCTGTCTAGCTAAATGTATATATTATGCTCACCAAACTGCCCAGTAAGCACTTCTTTTAATGTTCATACCCATATATTAATGCTACTCTCACTTTTGGTTAGAGAAGCTTCTCTTTTCAGATGGCAGTGACCTTGGGATGACTCAGAAGGCACCATGGTGCTGAGAAGTGACAGAGGAGTGCTCAGCACTGAAATATATCACACCTTCCAAGGCTCAGGGTCCATTGTGGAAGAGGTGGCGGAAAGAATGTAAGAGCCAAAGGAAGGGTAGGACTCCTTACAATGTGCTCCTCCAGACACAAAATGGCCTGGATATCCATGACCTCACGGTGCCTTCCACTATGTACACAAGACCCTTATAATAGGAGGAAAAGATGATGACATCAAAATAAAAGAGAGACTGACTGAGAGGGGGAAGGAATATGATGGAGAGCAGAGTTTCAAAAGGGAAAGTGGGGGGAGGGAGGGAATTAACATGGGGTATTGTTTAAAACTGTGGAAGTTGTCAATAAAAGAAAGAAAGAAAAAAAAAACTCAGGTATGTTAACAGTCCTTTTAAAGATTGTTTTAAGCAACCATATGGCTCCAGGAAGATAAAATAATAAGGTTTTGGCCCAACATCTTAAAATTTTGTTTCTAGTGAACAGAAGAAAACTTTCTTTAGTTGTTGTTTTGGTTTTTCAAGGTAGGGTCTCACTCTAGCTCAAGCTGACCTGGAATTCACTCTGTAGTCTCAGGATGGCCTTGAACTCATGGCTATCCTCCTACCTCTGCCTCCAGAGTGCTGGGATTAAAAGCGTGTGCCACCATGCCCAGCAACTTTTTCTTAAACAGCTTATTGAAGGGCACAAGAGAACAACACTTTTAGGACGTGTTCTGTGAGGATCTTTTTTCTTTCTCTTGGATGATTTCAGCAGGATGAGGCGCCTGAAGCCTATTTAAAAGAAAGAAAGGTTGAGGGAAGGCAAGCAGCTGCCAAGGGAGCACTCTTGGTGGTCTTCACCAAGCCAATTGCTCAGGCAGGGAAAGGGGACTATATAGGTGTGGAACACTGCACATGCTCACAAGGGCGGGACAGAAAACTTGATGGAGACACGACACAGGAAGGACAAAGAGCCCCTCACTCCAGAGACTGGTTGAAGCCTCTCAGCTGAGAATCAGGAATTCCAGCACATGAAGCCGGGAGTGGTGGCGCACGACTTTAATCCCAGCACTCGGGAGGCAGAGGTAGGAGGATCACTGTGAGTTCGAGGTCACCCTGAGACTACAAAGTGAATTCCAGGTCAGCCTGGGCCAGA
The DNA here is from genome assembly GCF_020740685.1 of Jaculus jaculus. Classification (NCBI taxonomy): domain Eukaryota; kingdom Metazoa; phylum Chordata; class Mammalia; order Rodentia; family Dipodidae; genus Jaculus; species Jaculus jaculus. The sequence continues at coordinate 4,569,495 of NC_059116.1, read as the reverse complement.
GTGAGACCCTACCTCGAAAAATAAATAAATAAATAAAAATAATTCCAGCACAATTAGCTTTTGCTGTGAAGGTTGCTGACTAGAGACAGTATTTCTCTTGAGCCAGGCGTGGTGGTGCATGCCTTTTATCCCAGCACTCGGGAGGCAGAGGTAGGAGAATCACTGTGAGTTCAAGGCTACCCTGAGACTACATAGTGAATTACAGGTCAGCCTGGGCCAGAGTGAGACCCTACCTCAAAAAACAAAACAAAAAAAAAAGAAAAAGAGATCCTATTTCTCTTAAACAGAAATATTTTCAAACATGCTTATGGCCTGAAAACATATGGCTCTGAGTATTGCCTTACTTCTCTCAGATATTTTCTAGGAATCCCACGATCAAGACTGTGGGAGATAGAATGAGAAAGCACCACGCCCCTCCACAGCAGATTCCTATGGATGGACTCTCGGTCCCAGGCAGCTCCTGGCGCTGCTCAGAAAGGTTGGGAACCCCATAGGAGGCTCAGCTTTGCGGGAGGAAGTGGGTCAGTGAGGGCGGACCTTGAGAGTTTATAACCCAGACCCACTTCCTGTTAGCTCTCTCTACTTCCTCTGTTACTATGAAGCCAGTTTCCTATTCTTGCCCCGCTTTCCCTGCCGATAGACTCTATCTTCTGAAACTATAAGCCAAAATAAACTCCTGCCCTAAGCTGCTTCTGGCCAGATATTTGTGACCCAGCAATGAGAAAATAACTGATACAAACACCATTAACATTTTTTATATGTTAAACTTGCCAATCTGATGGTGTTTATGTATTCACAGACCAAAGCCTCACCACAGTCAATCCTAGAACATTTTCATCCATCTCTTCTAAGAACCCTATAGTGACCGCCCCTAACCCACCTGCTGCCCCTCAAGCACTAGGCAACCACGATATGCTCTATGTTTAGAGGCTTCCCTGTTCTGGAACGTCCATATTCTTGGAACGAACACATTCACTTTTTACGGTTGGCTCCCTTCACTTAGCATAATGGTTTAAAGTTTCTACACATAATGGTACTTCCTTCTTTTATGGCCAAATAATACTCCATTCTATAGACAATGTTGTTTATTTTTATTTGAGAGCAACAGACAGAGAAAGAGGCAGAGAAAATGGGCATGCCAGGGCTTCCAGCCTCTGCAAACGAACTCCAGACGCGTGCGCCCCCTTGTGCATCTGGCTAACGTGGGACCTGGGGAACCGAGCCTCGAACTGGGGTCCTTAGGCTTCACAGGCAAGTGCTTAACCACTAAGCCATCTCTCCAGCCCCCATGTAAGCATTTTGTGGAGGTTAAGTTTTCATCTTTCTTGGGTATAAGCATGGATTTGCTGAGTTATTAACGGACACATTACCTTGAGATGTCTGAGGAAATTCAAGCTGTTTTCCAAAGCCAGCTGCTCCATTTGACCTCCCTTCTTGCAGAACAGGAGGGATCTCCATACAGCCTCCACGTAAGTCCCTGTGCACCTGCCAACTTATGCCAAGCCTTTAACCTCATCGCTCAGCCTTTTCAGTGTGGGCCCAGCTAGTGCTCCGTCCTTGCCTCCCAATGCTTCCTCCTGGCAAAGCCCTTCCCTGCACTTCTGCCGGGGCCTCGCTAGTGGAGGTGTGCTGCTGTGCGTAGAGCTTAAGGTCTAGCCCTACTGGGTGTTGAGCGCTAGCTCACTCCGCCACCCCAGCTGCCCGCTCTGCCATGCATTCCCTGTCATGAGGAAGCTTACCCCCGAAACTGTAAGCTGCAATGAACCCTCCCATAAGCTGCTTCTGGTTGGGTGTTTTGTCCCAACAAATCGAAGGTAACTGCTACACGTTCCAACATCCATCTGGCTTGTCCCTTACAGGCCATCTGGTGACTCATGGTTACTGCTGGGTCTCCCACAGCACCTGTAAAGGCACCATGGAGCAGCCGGTTCTGCTTACACTCAGGTATGTTTTCTCCCCCTGAGCATGCTTCTACTAAACTTCATGATTAAGTCTGTGTTTCAAAAACCTTTTGGGGACTGGAAAGATAGCTTAGTGGTTAAGGCACTTGCCTGCAAAGTCAAAGGACCTGGGTTCGATTCCCCAGTACCCACATAAAGCCAGATACACAAAGTGGTGCATGTATCTGGAATATGTTTGCAGCTGCTAGAAGCTCTGGCATACCCATCCTCTCTGTCTCTTCTCTCTCTCTCCCTCCCTCCATATCCCCCCCTCTCTCTCTCTCTCTCTCTCTCTCTCTCTCTCTGCTTGCAAATAAATTTTTAAAAAATTTAAACACCTTTGGGAGGGTGTTACAACAGTGGCTCAGCCGTTAAAGGCAGTTACTTTCAAAGCCTACCAGCCCAGGTTCAATTCTACAAGCCACCCACATAAGCTGGATGCAAAAAGTGATGTGTCAGGTGTTCATTTGCAGCAGTAAAAGGCCTTGGGGCACCCAACCCCCCCCATCTCATATGCATGCACACATGTGCAAATAAATTTTTAGTCCCTTTTAATAAACTCCAACTCTGATCTGTAATGGTTCATTCTGAAATTCTTTTCTGAGGGAAATCCAAGGATCCTGACTGGAACTCTGAAAAGGACTCCACAGGTTGCTGCAAGGGGCAGCAGGGAGCTATCTCCAGCCCACACCTCACCACTCTTGACAAAAGGACATTCACTAAGCACATACTACGCACACATCAAGCCCACGCTGACTGCACTCTGAATCACCTGCTTGTTGCTGATGGCCCACTCTGGCAAGTGCAGTTTGTATGTTCTATCTGTGGCTCAGGGAAGTTGAGAGATTTGCTTGAGGCCACATAGGTGGCTAAGGGACTTTTCGGGATTCTAAATGCTCAGATAGGAACTGGAGAACTCCAGAAGAATGAAGCAGATGTATAAATTCTGACTGACTGGATGTCGTCACGTTGTTCAAATGAACACATTTACCTAAAACAGCAGAGCTCTTTGAACATGTTACTGGCTTCCTCGTTAGCCCTTTAACATCTCCTGTGCAGTGTGTGATGTGAGTAGCTACCTCAGCATCCCCAGGAGCACATGACCACTGCAGAACCAACCTCTAGCCCAGACCTCCAGACTTCAAGCACAGCCAGGCTGAACACTTAGGGAAGCTTGAGGAAGCTGATCTGACCTGCCCGTCTCTGTCTGTTGCTGGCTGGGAAGCTCTTTCTAGGAACAGACCTGCCTCACTCCCTCTCTTCTCCTGTTTGCTGCGCTCAGTGTCACTGCCTAGACAGCTTCCCTGATCTCCACACGAAAGCAAGAAATTCTGTCATGTCCATCTGCTCACCTTCCTCACAGCAATTATCACTCCCTAAACCACCAGATTTATTCTCTCTTCCACCCACAGTTTCCATCAGGACGGGAGCTGCACTCCCTGGCTCCTCAGGACAGTTGGGAGAAGGGTCTTAAGACTGATCAATACTCCAACGAGGGACTATTTTAGATGCAGGGCTACCCAGAGTACAGATGCCCAAGGGTCATAGCAGAGATCCCTGGGAAATGGAAAGGGGGCACTGAACAAAGGAGCATGCTTCACTCTTCTGTAGTTTTAGGTTTTCAAAGGTGCACACACTGCTTTTATAACTCACTACTTCTCCAAGTGCCCCAAGGTGTGTTGTACCACAAAAAACAAAAAAGACAAGTATATTAGATCCTTTCCTTCTGAAAGGTTGTAGACTTTATTAATTTATTGAATGTAATAAACAAAGCCATCTCCTTTAAAGTCTTCTCTCAGAGGAATCATACCGAGCTACGAGTTTTATTCTGAAGCTCAGGCACTGTAACTGAACCATGAGGACAATGCCTCGTCCCCTCTACCACCAGCACCAGTTCCAATCAGAGTCCACAAAAGAAAACCATCTTTACTGATGAATCATTTATTTGGACAAGACAAAAACATCTCCACATGGTTTCCTTTTATACAGAAAGTGGAACATTTCAAATATATTAGCTTTTCTCTTTTTCAACAGAATTCATTTCAATCTGGTCCCAGGCACAGCTTCTCATGTTAGGATTCACGTTTCAGTAACACATATGCGCCCATCACAGCCAGAAGAGCGTACTGTAAAGAAAGCACAGTGGAAAATTACCGCCAGGCCTACACAGCATGCGGCCCATGAGTGTATTCAGACGAAGTCTGTTCAGTGGCGGACTCGAGGGTGCGATGAAATGACCTCCCTCCCACATGCCTTGTTCTGCAATGAGCTGTTCAATGCCACATTGGCTAAAGAGCCAAAAATACACCAATGGTCTCAGGATCAAACACCCGGCAAGGCCAGTGATGCAGAACAAACTCCTAAGTAGGTTTCCTATTGTCTTTCAGGTGATTTTTTTTTTTAATAGAGATGCTATTTCTGCTGAGATTGGTAGATAAACGTAACTGGTTTTTTTACGTCCTTCTTTGTTAAAAACCTCCCATGGGGAGCAATGACCACATGAGTACTATTTCAGAACATAACAGATAAAAGGAACTACTTCAAATAATTAAAATGTTAATGATTTAAGTGAAAAAAAACCTGCAAAAAAATTGCTGGCAAAACATTTCACATCAACTGCTTCTGTACAGATGGGTGCACAGCTCCAGTGGCTCAATGTGGTGCAACTGCAGACAGACGGGTTCCTACCTTGAACTTCGGGTAGTCATTCATGATGATGGTGACCATACCCACGTACGGTAAGAACCTGAGTAACGGGATAAAAAGAAATATAAAATTTAAAATATAATAGCAACATCTGACAACTCTAAGTCAACCTTCCCAGGGCTGCAGGGTAGCGTCTTACTCCTGTCCCCAGCGGCTTGATGAGGAACGCACACTGGAGCTCAGAGCCGGGGCAGGGCTAAGCTGGCCCAGGACTTAAGCTAGCAAGGCTACTTTTCTTCATTTTTACAATTAAAATAATTAGTTGAACCGTTGATATACACAGAATAAGCAACTCTCACAAATGCAGCTCTTTTTTAGGAGGCCTATGTAGACACCACTGTGAAGCAGGGCTTTAAAAAGGCAAAGTATGCATATTCTCTGAGAGAAGGGAGTACACACGAGCTTGAAAGCACGTGGAGTATCACTAGAAGAATCGCATTTCATGCCAGGGCTTTTCGGATGTAACAAATGAGTTGATTGGGCAGTGGATAGAAACCTGAGTCCTACAACTTCTCAAAAGTGATGCTAATCTGGGGAGGAAGGAGCAGAGCCAATGAGTATCCTGAAAACATCAGTATCAATGGGCAACCAGGCTGCCCGAGTCTGTGCTAATGGGAAATGGGGTCACACCCATGGTGTCCCCAGTCAACAGCTGGTAGTTCCAGCCTCTCTCCTGCCCGCAGTCAGAGACACAGACCCAGCCAGCCAGAAATCCTCCTCATGTCTCTGCAGAGACTCAACTGCAAGCGCAGCAGAAAGAAAATGGGTAATGACTTGCGAAGAGGTCTTACCTGATATGAAACGCCTGGACAAGTGGTAGCCATCTTGCCTGTCTCATGAGACTGAGACAGTAAGAAAACACTGCTGACAAGGGTCACTGAGAGAGGAGAAAAAGCTCTTTCACTAGTTTTTGGTGTGACTTATTGATCCAAACTCCTGGTTGAAATAATCATGCATTAAGAGATTCATCATAGGGTAGAAGAAATGGCTCAGTGGTAAAGGCACTTGCCTGCAAAACCTAAGAACCTGAGTACCCATGTAATGCCAGATATACAAGATGGCACATGTGTCTGGGCTTGTTTGCAGTGGCTAGAGGCCCTGGTGCACCCATTCTATCTTTCTGCCTCTTTCTATCTCTCTCAACTAAATAAAGTATTTTTAAAAAAAGAAGAGAAGAGAGAGATTCAAGCTGGAGAGATGGCTTAGCAGTTAAGGTGCTTGCTTGTGAAGCTTCAAGGACCCATGTTCGACTCTCCATGTCCCACATAAGCCAGATGCACAAGGTGATGCAAGTGTGCTGAGTTGTACATGTGCACAAGATGGTGGCAGAATGCAGTGGCTGGAGGCCCTGGAACATCAAGTCTCTCTCTTTCTACCTCTCTCTCTTTCATAATACAAAAGAGATACGGTCTAGAGAGATGGCTTAGTGGTTAAGATGCTCGCCTGTGAAGCCTAAGGACTCATGTTCAACTCTCCAGGTCCCACATAACCAGATGCACAGTGATGCAAGTGTGCAAGGTCACACATGAGCACAAGGGGGCGCACATCTGAAACTGACTGCAGTGGCTGGAGGCTCTGGTGTGCCAATTCTCTTGCTCACACACACACATATTTAAAAAAAAAAAAAAGGCCAGTCTGTTGGGCTTGCCTCAAAGAGAGAGAGAGAGATTCATCCTAAAACTTGAAATGTGGAAAACAGAAGGAAATAGTGCAAATGACTCTCAGAGCAGCTAACTTAATGAGATTTACGGTTCCCAACAGCACGGCAGTCAGCTCTGTAAAGAGGAACATGGACCTGACCCAGAGGCTACTGCCCCTTCTTGTTGGTGTCAGTGAGCGACTGTGCACCACATGTCTGTCAGGCAGATGGACTGCTAAGCAGGGGCCGTCTCTAGAAGCAGTATGAAGACTCAGCACCTTCTAGGAGAATAGTGTGTCAGGTACACACACACACATCTGCTAGGCAGAGTCCAGAACATTCTCTGAAATGCTAAGCAGGGGCCATCTCTAGTAGGTCACTGGTATTTAAAATCCAAAAATAACTGATCTCTGGGTGAGGAGTTATCCTGACACAGAATTAAGCCCAGGATGTCGACGAGGCACTCAGAGTCCGTGTCAGACTGCAGGGCTTTCTGCATGTTTTAGGCTCACTTCACAGAACGATCCAGCACTGTTCGGAACGCTCCTGACGTGGCACCTCCCTAGCAGATGACTCTGTTGGCTGGTACCTGGGTGTCTTCCTCCCGAAGCCCTGCCTGGCCCGAGGGGCGCCTCTGTAACTCAATGCTGAAGCTCACCCTCGCGCTCGGCCCACCACGTCCTTCTTTTCCAGCCAGTTCTGGCCTTCTTTATACAAGCCTCTGTCATCAACTTCATTATTGTCTCCTTTCGTCAGAAACTTGACGTCTCCATTATCTCTGGAAAGCAGAATGACGTCCTCTCAGAAATCATTTTCAGCACAGCATCATTAAAAAAAATATTAGTCTAGCCCAGTCACCACAGTCAGATGTGAGCCTCCGAGAGACAAAGCTCCTTGACCTTCCTTTGGTCTCGGATGATCACTTACACATGACCGTCCAACAGAAGCACTAAGCTCATAACAACTTTGTAGACATAAATTCCAAAACACCCAAGTAACCCTGACAAACAACATGCACAGCAAAACACCATGGCACTGGAAAGTGATGAGCCATCCCAGCCCGCATGACAGTCACATCTCTCATGCAGTCTTGACATGAAGAAAAGTCTGGTACCTAACTTCCTTTTTAAATGTGAAAACAAGAGCATCAGTGTCACTCACCAGAGGGCAAGATCTCTCAGGTTCACAGCCCACTTTCTTCCACGCTTGTTTCAGTCAGACTGGGCCAGAAGTCAGGACATGAGCTGACTTAACCACCTGTGCTGGACCTGAACTGTCTCCATTCCCTCTTGGTGTGCACCAACAAGTCTGTCGGTATGGCTTGTGTGTCCATGCACTCCAACACGCACACGGGGCCAGACCAAGCTGGCCTGCGCCCAGGGTGCCTACAATGTACCTGGGCTATTCCCTGTCCTCAAGCTCGTCCTCACCAAACAGCAAACTGCTGATGCCGCAGTTCCTTCACCACCAAGTACAGTGGTATAAAAACCCCTTTGGAAGGAAATAGTCCCAAGTGGGGTGAAACCAGCATATCAAGCAGGTAGGTAGGGTTCCTGTTAAAGATACTAAACTGGTACTCATTCTAAACTTGGTATCAGAAGCACAAAATTGTAGCATTACAGAGCAATAAAGAGGGCAGTCTCTCAGACAGACAAATGAAAAGATGAACCATCACAGTAAGACCAAATACTCAGAGCTGGGCACAGTGTCTCATGCCTATAGTGAGACCAAATATTTAAAGGCCACAAACGTTTGAAACCACGACAAAAAGAGGAAGCTAGCCGGGCGTGGTGGCGCACGCCTTTAATCCCAGCACTCGGAAGGCAGAGGTAGGAGGATCACCGTGAGTTCAAGGCCACCCTGAGACCCTGAGACTACAGAGTTAATTCCAGGTCAGCCTGGACCAGAGTGAGACCCTACCTCGAAAAACCAAAAAAAAAAAAAAAAAAAAGAAAAAAAGAAAAAAAAGAGGAAGCTGATTTGAACCTATGCTGACATAGGAAATCAAGAGGCTAAAAGCCCTTGGTACAAGTTACAGCAAATAATCATTGCTTGCTCAACTCGGGACATTTTTTCATCATCAGAAATTCTTCTTCAGTCAGGTGAGAGAGCTGATAAATCATCCTGAGCATGTTTCTTCCTCAGAGGATTAACAAGGGACATCATGTCATCATTAGAACAGGGCCTGTGTGTCAGCACACACTGAAACTGGACTGTTGTAACAGACAGTGTGATAGAGTATTTTAAATGTCAGCATCTTCAGAAAGCACAGGGAAGCAGTGAATGAGAATCTAGCACCATGAGTTATCAATTTAAATTCTGTCTCCTTCCATCCCCCTCTATGCCCCCCCTTCTCTCTCTCACACACACAGTAGTACTATTATTTAAAGCAGATAAACATGTCTAAATTTAATTCTATAAGTCATTAAGTAGCTCTATAGCAAGCTGCACAAAAGTTGGGGGAATATATACACCAAATATATAAAATGTAACATTTTTATTCTCTCATGGATGCTTTCGGGTATCTGAGCTGGAATTAAATGCTTGGGTTCTAAGAAACAATTCAGACTTATTGAGGTCTTAATAAGCACTCACTGGCATTTAAGAGAGGCACAGCTCTGTAGGGGGAGAATTCATACAGGCTACGTCGTGACCAACCCACAACAGGCACTGGGGAAAGGAGTGTTTTCCTACCTAGGGCTAGTGGTACTGCTGAAAATGCCATTTTGGTGACACAGAGAAGCAGCTTGCTTTATTATATATAAGTAATTCTCCTATCAAAATCATCAATTCTCTGTGACGGTGAGATTAGACTGCTCTGAGGCCCCATCACATAGCTAGTAAAATGCACCTCCCTTGCATGTGTGCAGCAGTTTGAGGGAGTATCAGTTCACTAGTTCTCATGAGCACCCTGAGTTACCACAGGTTTACAGATGGCATCAGGTGCTAGTCCAAAGTCACCCCACCCAAGTAAAAGGCCGAAAAGGAACACAACCCAGTGTTCTTGCTATTTTTCAGTTACTCATTAAAACCATCCACCAAAATGTACAAAGACTAAATAAAAACAAGTAAAACCTCTTTACTTTTCATGAACTTTGATTACTCTGTGAACTATTGGAATGTCTCGTCCTTCAACCTTAAAAACAACTATTTCACCAGCTCTGATGGGGTCTTCCCGGAAGTTTGTGAGGAACAGCAGGTCCCCCCTGTGAAAGGCCGGCTCCATACTGCCACTGCAAAGAAATACAAAGACACCATCAGTGTTGCATGCAGTCCAAAGACAGTTATTCTACCAGTCATGGTGCTTCCCCACAGGCTCAATGATGAACAAAGAGTGGAAAAGAAAATGGATCCTACTGGGATGTAAGTATGGCAAAGGCCCTGGCAGACCCAGACACTGCTCAAGCTGGTGCAGTCATTTGCCCCAGTCCTTGAACAGAGAACACCATCTGTCCTCACCTCACAGCATATCCTAACACCCAATCTGTCTTCACATCACAGCACACCCCAGCACCCCTGACATCCCAGAACTTGTTCAAGAAGTGACAGGCAAACACAAACAAACCATGGCCTCCCATCATAGAATCTTTTGTGTTTTCTGAAAATGAGATAGGCTTTAGGGCTTTATTATTATTTAAGAAACTTCAGCTAAAATGTTTAACTTCTTTTCATCTCTTCTTCAACACAACTCCTAACAGCCTGTGGGAGGGTGGTGTATGGAAACAGTCTATCCTTCAACACAACTCCCAACACCCAGTGGGAAGGCGGTGTATGGAAACTGTCTATCCTTCAACACAACTCCCAACACCCAGTGGGAAGGCAGTGTATAGAAACTGTCTATCCTTCAACACAACTCCCAACACCCAGTGGGAAGGCAGTGTATGGAAACTGTCTATCCTTCAACACAACTCCCAACAGCCTGTTGGAAGGCTGTGTATGGAAACTGTCTATCCTTCAACACAATTCCCAACAGCCTGTAAGAAGGCGGTATATGGAAACTGTCTATCCTTCAATACAATTCCCAACAGCCTGTGAAGGGTAGTGTGTGGAAACTGTCTATCCTTCAACACAACTCCCAACACCCTGTGGGAAGGCAGTGTGTGGAAACTGTCTATCCTTCAACACAACTCCCAACACCCTGTGGGAAGGAGGTGTATGGAAACTGTCTATCCTTCAACACAACTCCCAACACCCTGTGGGAAGGAGGTGTATGGAAACTGTCTATCCTTCAACACAACTCCCAACACCCTGTGGGAAGGAGGTGTATGGAAACTGTCTATCCTTCAACACAATTCCCAACACCCAGTGGGAAGGCAGTGTATGGAAACTGTCTATCCTTCAACACAATTCCCAACACCCAGTGGGAAGGCAGTGTATGGAAACTGTCTATCCTTCAACACAACTCCCAACACCCTGTGGGAAGGAGGTGTATGGAAACTGTCTATCCTTCAACACAATTCCCAACACCCTGTGGGAAGGCAGTGTATGGAAACTGTCTATCCTTCAACACAACTCCCAACAGCCTGTGGGAAGGCGGTGTATGGAAACTGTCTATCCTTCAACACAACTCCCAACAGCCTGTGGGAAGGCAGTGTATGGAAACTGTCTATCCTTCAACACAACTCCCAGCATATTGTGGGTTAGCATTGTACAGACCTGTCTTGGTCCACAGCAGGGCTGCAGCAAGGAGAGGACTTCCTGTACAAGTCTCAGCGGCACTAAGACCACACTGATATCCCGCCTCAATGGTCATGGCCTGGCCTACCAGGAAAGCAATTCTCCTCAAAGTCTCACTAACCTGTATCAGATTAACTTTTCCCTTCCTCCATGGTTAGGGTTTCCCCAAGCCCACACAGCCCTGAGGGACATCAACAGCTTATGTTCTCAATCCAAACTGCGTTAGAATTGTAAAGGATGATTTTTAAAATGTCTCTATATGTTATGCTTTCTGTAAGGTATAATTTACACAACACTGTGAGAGACATAAGGAGGGGAACCAGGCGACCTGGTAAATACTGTGACTTGGCCCTGCTGGCCCTTGGGCTCTCTGAGCAGGCCCATCTAGACCTGAGATTTTCACACCTCCTCCTTTCTCTTCATCCTCCTCCAATGCTTAGGTCCGAAATATGCTACATACATGCTTTACCATAGAACTACATGTAAAGCCCACTCCTTTAAAAAAAAATCCTTAAGGTTATTCATTCAAATGAATTCTGACCAGAAAGAATAACCACATAAAAGAGCTACTGCAGCTGGAACAGGCTGTGGTGCCCAGATCCCAGGAGCCTGGTCCCCTTCCCTCCTAACCTATCCACAAGACCCCAGGGCACTCCTGGAACACTTGTAACACTACTGAGTCAGGAACCCCTTGGCTCTGCTGTGAGCTATGCTTCCTCAGGCCTCTACATTGAGGAAAACTCAAGTGTGCCAATCACATAGGGTGCCTGAGGAAGGGTAGACATGGGTACATGTCTTGACAGCAGAGGGAAAGGACATTGGTTTGGGAGCAGAAGCCCTGCATTGTGGCCTTGGCTCCTGCACTGGCCAGCTGTGACTACCCAAGTGACGGCTCACAGTAGGCCCCCCCACACCCTTATAGGAAAAGTAGCTCTATCCCTCTAACAAAGAGACTCAGGGATCTCAGACGTGCTAGACAGATGGCGTCCTGAAGTGCCTGCTCCCAAACATGGCCATTTGCTTGCAAACAGACTTAAGGTTCCCACCTTGGATGACCTGATGGGTACCCGATGTTAAGCTGACAATATTTGTTCTCTGAAGACTAAGCTACTTTAGAGCACAAGTCTCTAGATGGCGGCCACCCATGCCGACACAGAAGAATCTGGAACTGTGGCAGGCCCCTGGGAGGCCTGGAGACACACCCCAGCTACTGAGCAGGTATAAGCTTAAATTTTAAATTCATTAGGTTTAAAGATCACTTGTGTACCAATAATGCAGCAATATCATTTTTCTAACTTGTCAGTTACGTACTTTAAAGCTCTAAGATTTCTACTGAAAAAAGACAACATTTTTCGTTGAATGCAGGATAAAAACACAAACGAGGCATTCTCAACAAATACGGGTTGAAATCTGAAACGAGCTGTCATACTGGTTGTCACACAAGGCACCCTGGCGCCTCAGTCTGGAAGTGCAGTGTGCCAGGAAGAGCAGCTTCCGGACGCACCTGAGCACCACCACGATGGGACTCTCGCTGCCTGTGAGCACGATCAAGCCCTTCCAGATCATGAGCGCAGAAGACACGATCATGGCGAAGTTCAGCACCTGGTAGTAGAGCTGCAACGACAAGGGTGAGGCCCAGAGTGAGAACGACGGCAGGAATCCCCAACCCGGGCTGAGGATACGCTCAAAACCCTCACAACCATGTGAGGTTAGCACATAGGTAGGTAGTATTTCAACTCTTCTCCATGGGATAAAGTATTCCAAATATCCTCGCTCTTTCACTGACAGGAAGTTTGGGGTGGAGGTCTATACTAACAGCTCCAGGATTCCCCAGCGCCATGTTTAAACCTGACCTAAAGGGTTCTGCTACCTAGCCAGAGCCTCGACCCGTCACACACGGCTCAGCTTGGCATCGGCCCACACATCCCCACACACAGAGCCTGGGTCTACCCTGACGGTCTGGCCTGGCTATCATGAGCTCACCTAAACTACCCCTTGGCCCCACGGTCCAGTGAAACTTCACAGTACCTGCCGTGTAGGCATGTCTCTTCTTCACAGCCAAGTGTCTGGAGAGTTTCTGCCCCATGAGTAATTAATAAATGTGCAGGTCCACTCTCGGAACACTCTCCTGTCTTCCCGCCGGCGCCTCCCTCACCTGACCTCCAAGGCTGTCTGCTGCACCAATGCACTCACTTCCCGGTTCCAAGACCCCAACTGCCTGAATTTCACGTGGCTGTCTTTAACAGTAACTCGAGTTCTCCACGTCAGAACTGAACTTCCTTCACCAGGAGCCCATCTCAGTGAGTGGCACACATCCATCAACACTCACGTTTTACACTGACATTTCCAGGATGTGTTCAGTTCTCTCTAGTGTCACCACCATTACTCTCAATCCAAGTCACTGGCGGAGCCCCATCAGGTCACCACAAGAGACCCTACCTCAAAAAACCAAAACCTAACTAACTAAATAAATAAAAGATAAAAAAAATAAAAGCAGATAGGGAATTCTGGCTGGTAATGTGAGAAAGAAAATAAATGAACAATACAGAAATGACTGAACATAAAATGGCAGACTACCTCAAGATTTCAAATAACGCATAAAGAACTTCAAGCTGGATTTGGTGGCACACACCTTTAATCCCAGAACCTGGGAGGCTGAGGTAGAACTGCCATGAGTTCAAGGCCAGCCTGGCCTACAGAGTGAGTTCAAAGTCAGCCTGGGCTAGAGTGAAACCCTATCTCAAAATGAAAAAAAAAAAAAAAAAGAGAGACGACCTTTAATACCAAACACTTAATATATGTTGAGTACAAAGATGTCAGCTGCAGTAGGCTCTCTACCAATGGCAAAGAGAAGAAGATGAGAGCAACATGAGGGTGGCACCATTACTAGTCATGGGTTTGCTCCCCCAAAATTCCTACAATGAGCATTCATTAGTCCCAAAACATTACAGAAAAGGGTATTGAAAGAACGTGACACCTGACAGAATATTGCGTGTCCATTAACATAGTCACTTTGAAGAGTGGTAAGACATAAACATATTCTGACATGATGTAACACAAGAAAACAGAGTTCCAAAACATCTCTTGCCAACGTTACAACTATGTGAAAGCAGTTATGAAGGATTCTGCTGAAAGTGGGAACATAAAAAACACATTAGAGTAACTGTTAAGGGGCTGGGGAGATGAATCAGTTGGTAAAGCGCTGGCATTGCCAACACGAGAACTGATTTAGCTCCCCAGAGCCCTGTAAGTGTCGGGCACGGTGGTCTGGGTCTGCAATCCCAGCGCCAGGAGACAGACGGAGGGAGATCTCTGGAGCTCAGCGGCCTGCCAGTCTAGCGTACGTGGGGAGCTGCAGGCCAGTGAGAAGCATTATTGAAAAAGAGGTACATGGCATGCCCTCTGGTTTCCACACACACTGACATATGTGCATGCAACACCCACACATGTGCCCACATACATACTGTGATGGTTTGTATTGCTCATCAAGTTGACAGAACCTAGAATCACCTAGGATCACACACACATAAACATACATATGGAAAACAAAAAAAGATGTCACAATATTTTGGTGTGACCAATGAAAAGAGAAAAATAAATACAATTCAATACTAAATCCACATGCCATCTTTTATAACTACTTGGTTCTTGTGTCTATAGCAAACTAAGAAACTAGCATTATATTCTGAGGACAGCGGAAAACAAAACTGGAACCATTCAACCACTTCTTCTAAAGTCAGTAGCCGTGCAGGCCATGTCAGCCGAAACAGAAGCTGTCCCCTGTTCAAAGCCTTCCCCCACTCTGTTTGACTTAGGGAACTTGATAAACAACCGCTGTTTCATAATGAACTACAGATCTGCCTGGGAAAGCCCCAAACCATGTTTCTGAACAAAGGCTGCCATTTTTAGATGTTTTTCAGACCACCAGGCCCCATCTTGATAGAAGTAAATTATAAAATCTTGCAGCTTAGCTATTAAGGACCTTGAACTAAAAACATATTTTTCAGTATGATTTTCTAAGCTTGAAAAGTTCACAATCAATTCCTTCAAATCTTTTGATAAAGACATCTATCTACTAAGAATGTGGCCAAATACACCAAAACCTAATCATCAAACACACTGAAAAACCACAGGTCATACATGCACCCCCTGCCTTTAAGGCACCCACAATCTTGGCCTAGGTTTGGCATCCAGGAATCTACAGACATGATCCTGACCAAAATACTGATAAGCTGTGTGGGATCTGAAATATACACCATCCCATTTCACTGTGTCTTGATGTTACTAATTTTTAGCTCAGCATGTAATTACCCCAGTAGAGTCTAGAGCTGAGCACACACCCTCTCCCATAGCCACCTTCAATGAGCATTATGCAAACATCTCAAACCCGATTGCGGCTAGAGCAGCAGAAATGCCAGTGGCTGTATTTCTTCCCCTTTTCCTCACTGCAGAAACAAAGAGCTCTTGTCCTGCATGTGGCTCTTACTTAACAGTAATGGGGGGGGGGGAGTCATTATTGTAAGGCTGGTGGCACAAGCAGGCCTGAGAAGGTATCAAGGGATTCTGTTTTGAAGAAGGAAAGAAAACAATACAAGTAAAAAGAAAAAAACTTTTTTTTAAATAATGAAAGGCAGGCCATAAGCATAGTGACACATGCCTTTAATCCCAGCACTTGGGAGGCAGTAGAAGGATCATGTGGCCAGCCTGGGACCACACAGTGAGTTGCAGGTCAGCCTGGGCTACAGTGAGACCATACCTCCAAAAAATTATAATAATGAAAGGTATATTTGAGCTTCTGAATTTTAATTAGAAGACTAAGTAAATAAGCACTTCTTGCTGCTGACATCACTGACAGTGGGAAACTCCAAGTTGTCCAAAGAGTAAACCAGGTAAGAGACTGAGACTGACACACTCACCAGAAGCCTTCTCTAATAGCCTTCAATGAGAGTCATTAGTAATCAGTAAGTACTACCAAGCAGCTTAACGATCTAGCCAATACTCTAAATTTTAAAACAAAGCTGCTGTGTCTTCCTGGTTCTTCCTGGGGGCAACACCAGACCTCAGGACCTCAGCTGTCAGTGTGTCAGGCTATACTACCACTCCTCTTCATCCGCAGGCCGCAGGAGCTTCCAGCCATGCACACAACAGAGACACGACAGGATCCTAAGCACAGTTAATGAAATCCAAGTCCCCAAACTGCCCCATATGGTTGCCCTCTTGGAAGAGGTAGGCGGGGGGGGGGGGGGAGAGGAAGCTAGAACATGTGCCCTAACGAATACATTGTGCTCTGCCATGCACATCACCCTGTGCCCCAACATGACAGAGCAAATGAAAGCAAAGGCCATCAAAATCATGAAAATTAATTTTTCAAAGACACTAAAACCCCCTTCAAAAAAAGGGCCCATTTTTTCCTAGCACAACATATTAATAGCAGCAGTATCTTAATATTATATTGGGGCGTTACAGATTCCCCCTAGTTCTCTGCCTAAATTGCTAAAGCAATCACATTTTTTTTTTCCTGGCGGAAAGAGCTTTCAGTCCCCACTCACTCTTGCCCTGGACTGAAGAGGTAATGACCGAGGGCCGTGAGACAGATGACCAGTCGTAGCAGGCGAAGGGGAAGGGTCAAGAGGGAACGTTCGTTTCAGAGGTCCTCCTCCAGGGCAGTGAGAAAAGAGCCTCAACCCTCCACCCTGACGACTAACCCCTCTATATGCACGGTGCTACAAAAAATGATGGGACCGAGAGAAAGTTAGGGAAGACTTCCGGGAAGCGTTTTGGTCCAAAGTGCCGGGCACCGGCGTCTTCACACAGAGTCCTGACGCACGCCAGCCGCAGAAGCCAGCCCCGAGAAGAAAGTGCTTAGGGACATCACTGGACAGCTCCCAGCTGTCAAAATCCTTTCGCGCCGCGCATGTCCCGGTCACTCCACCGCACACACACCCCCCCGCTCCAGTTCCCCGGGCGGTGGACAACTGTCGCTCCCACTGCAGCCCCGTCCCTCCTCGCCCCCGCCGGCGCACCCCGGGCGGGCACCCCGGTTTCTGACATAGTCCCCACTCCCGGCTCCCGCGCCCGTCCCGCCTCGCGCCCCTGCAGGGATGCAAACACGCGTACGCACATGTGACCCCGCAGCATCCGAACCCAGGGCCTCGGGCAGCCCAGCACGGCGGGCTGCAGCTCCGACTGCCCAGCCTGCCTCCCGCCCGGCCACACCGCGGGGTGCGCGCCCCCATTTACCTGCCGTTTGTTCATCTTCCTCAGGTCGCCAAAGATGTCCAAGCCCGACGCGGGCAGATGCGTGCCCACGGCGCCCGCGCGGACCATGGCGGGGTTCTCCGGGGATCCCCGAGGCCGCCCCGCCGGCTCCCAGGGTCACTGACAGCCGCGGAGCACCGGCCGGCCCCGCCCACCAGCTCGCGTCCTCGGGCGCCACGTGACCTCGTACTCGCGCGGGCTTCTGGGGCTCGTAGTCACGTGTGACCTTAGCTCGCGTCCATCCCGAAGCCACTGGGAAAGGAGAACTACAACTCCCAGAATACCGCGGGCGGGGCGAAGCCCCATGGCTCCTCGGGAGTGAGGCGCCCTGGGCTCAGGAGCCTCTCCCGAGCCTCGGAGGGTAATGTGGGAATAGCCCGTGATCCGTGTCTTGGCGGCAGCGCCGGGAAGTGACTGCTCAGGACCAACGGAATTGCCGACTCCGGTCAGGCGCCAGCAGGACACCTAAAGCTTCCTCGGGTTCCCCTAGCCGTGTATCTTGGCCATTGGATGGCAGCAGCTCGGGGAGGCGGAGCTTCCTCTGGACGGGGGCGGAGCCTGAGGCAGGAGAGGCGGGGCTTCCGCTTGCGGTAGGGCCTGTGCACAACGTGGGCTAAAGATAGGCAGGCTGGGTGGGCGGGGGCTTGGAAGAGGCGGGAGTTTTGAAGCTGTCAGATTTCCCCATGGGCGCATCTGTACCTCGTTGACGGAGTTTTTTTCATTTTTAAAATTTTAAATAGTTTTTTATGTTTATTTATTTGAGATAGAGAGGCAGAGAAAGAGAATGGCCGTGCCAGGACCTCCAGCCAGTGCAAACGAACTCCAGACGCATGAACCACCTTGTGCATCTGGCTTACGTGGGTTCTTGGGAATGAACCGAGGTCCTTTGGCTTTGCAGGCAAATGCCTTAACCACTAAGCCAACCTTCCAGGCCCTCGTCGACATATTTTAATTGGATGAATATATAACTACCTAATTTTATAAACGAGGAAGCAGAGGCCTAGAAAGGCTGGATGGCATGGTTAACGATAAGTGTCTGGAATGGACATTATATTCTAAAATATCAAGTTCTGGATGACCACAGTACTGAGCCTAGGTTATGTTTGATTCATTCACTCATTGATGTTTTCTTAACTTTATTTATCCAGAAGTCTCTATAAAACAGCTCCTACGCACCTATTCTAGGCTCTTGAGATATGCCAGTGAAAAAAACAAACAAAAACAAGCAAGAACTTCACCTTCATAAATCATGTATTTAGCCAGGGCAGACATAGACAACAAAACAGTATTCGTGCATTTTTAGCTCAGGATGCAATAGATATAATAGTATCTCAAAGTGTTGAAAAACAGGAAAGCTTTAGTAATAAGGACAAACTTTTTGAATGTTGGAGGACATCACTGACTACATTCTCTTTGAGAAATGGCTTCTGTATTGTCATTGGTTCTTGGGAAACCCGGAAAGCCCAAGGGGAGCCCTCAGATGACCATCCAGCCCAGACTTTCTACCAAGGCCAGTGTTTTATTCCCTG
Organism: Jaculus jaculus; assembly: GCF_020740685.1. Classification (NCBI taxonomy): domain Eukaryota; kingdom Metazoa; phylum Chordata; class Mammalia; order Rodentia; family Dipodidae; genus Jaculus; species Jaculus jaculus. The sequence continues at coordinate 4,550,746 of NC_059116.1, read as the reverse complement.
GATAGTCATTAGGCGGGATGGATACATGGCATTTTTTAAATATTTTATTTTTCTTTGTTTGAGAGAGAGAGAGAGAAGGGGCGCATCAGGGCTTCTAGCCGTTGTAAACAAACTCATGCACCCTCTTGTGCATCTGGCTTCTGGTCCTGAGGAATGGAACCTGGGTCCTTTGGTTTTGCAGGCAAGAGCCTTAACCACTAAGCCATCTCCCCATCCCGGACACATGGCATTTTATCACTGAGTAGAAACAATCATCTAAGAGACCATGCCCAGGCAGATCGGGAAGGAATGAGGACTTGAATGAACAGGTGGCTCACACTCCTCTAGGAAGCATTTCCTCCTCTCCAAGCCAAGGCCTTCAGTTCCTCCCTGAAGATTATCACATGTGCTACCCTGAGAGAAAAGACTCAGCTTGGTTTATGTTGATTCTATATCATATGCTGGTACTGCCTGAAAATGGACACCCAGCCAACATAACACACAGCCCCACATAGAGGTGATGCTACAGGAGGCACAGAAGGAAGTTTTCCCAGTGGGCACACAGGCAGGCGTCCACTGAGAATAAAGAATTCCAGGAGCACGGGGCTGCATTGACTTGTTGAACTTTTGCCAGTGATTTAAGTAGGTCATGCGGGAGGGGGAAGGAACAGGACTGGAAACTGATGACAGAGATGTCTTTGGAACAGGTATGTGTAAAGACTTCTCAGAATGGCTAACACTGTGAGGAGATTTCTACCTCTCTTTGAGTATAGGTCCTTAAAAACCAGGTGGACCAAACCACATTATCCATGAATATCAGAATATTTTCTGCTCCACTACTTACTATGCCTATAACTTAAGTGGGCACAATGGTAAATCAAGATTATGAATGGCCCAGAAACATGGACCTTTCCCAAGGCTGACCTGAATCATGTTACTGTCTATTCTGAAAATAGCAGAAACCAACACAGAGCCGCAATCCAGCACAGTTCCTTGGTTGAACCAGCCAGCCACCTAACCTTAGGAGGATTATTTCCCTTATCTTCTATCACAGACAGAGCAGAGATCAGTACTCCCTTAATCTACTTGTGGACTTGATTTCCCAGCCTCTGATGATTTTGCCTACAGAACCATCCATATACTCCCAGCATGCCTCACTCACGTCATGACGCTCCACACCATCCGTGGACTCCCAGCATGCCTCACTCACCGCCATGACGCTCCACACCATCTGTGGACTCCCAGCATGCCTCACTCGCCGCCATGACGCTCCACACCATCCGTGGACTCCCAGCATGCCTCACCCAACGTCATGACGCTCCACACCATCCATGGACTCCCAGCATGCCTCACTCACCGCCATGACGCTCCACACCATCCGTGGACTCCCAGCATGCCTCACTCACCGCCATGACGCTCCACACCATCCGTGGACTCCCAGCATGCCTCACTCACCGCCATGACGCTCCACACCATCCGTGGACTCCCAGCATGCCTCACTCACCGCCATGACGCTCCACACCATCCGTGGACTCCCAGCATGCCTCACTCACCGCCATGACGCTCCACACCATCCGTGGACTCCCAGCATGCCTCACTCACCGCCATGACGCTCCACACCATCTGTGGACTCCCAGCATGCCTCACTCACCGCCATGACGCTCCACACCATCTGTGAACTCCCAGTATTCCTTATGGTCATGGCACATCACACAGCATCAATACTATTTATGATCAGGAACAAATTTCATAACATAGAACATACATAAGTTCATTCTTGTCTTTGGAAAAAACTGCTTTTACTATACATTCCATCACTCATGAACAGCTGACCTAATTGTAAAGTAGCATGGAAAGTGGGGCATGGTAGGACACACCTATTATCATAGCATTTGGTTTGAGTTCAAGGCCAATGTAGGCCATATAGAAAGATCTTGCCTCAAAGGATAATTATTCTGAAAGATTGTGCATAATGCATATAGTATGTACTTTGAATAGATGACCACTGCAAGGCTCTGTCTCCATAGCCAAACAACAGGGCCTAGAAATCAAGTCGAGGGAGTGGGGATAGTCCTCCTTGCTACACCCAACCACCCACTCTCTAGTTTCCCACCATGGCAGCTTAAGCTCTACTAGTTTGGAGGTCTTATCCCCAAAAGGTACTCTCCCACTGGGAGACACAGCTATGGAGCAATCCAACTAGAAATGAAGTGGCTTTCTGGTCCCTTGTGGTTCCTTCTACCACTGTACCAGAAGGCATAAAAATGGGATAATTAATACAATTCAAAGGAAAAATCGGATTACTGATGCATCACAGATCCAAGGATAATTATGTCTGGAATCTAATAGATCCTCTGGGATGCCTTTAAAAATTTTTTTATTCACAACTTCTGTAATTATAGACAATAAACCATGATAATTCCCTCCCCCTCATCACTTTCCCTTTCACAACTCCACTCTCCATCATATTCCCTCCTCTCAATTACTCTCTCTTTTATTTTTATGTCATCATCTTTTCCTCCTATTATGAGGTTCTCATGTAGGTAGTGCCAGCAACTGAGAAGTCATGGATATCCAGGCCATTTTGTGTCTGGGAGAGTGCATTGGAAGGTGTGACAGAAAGGTTTCAGTGCTGAGCACTCCTCTGTCACTTCTTCTCAGCACTATGGTGCCTTCTGAGTCACCCCAAGGGCACTGCCATCTGAAAACAGAAGCTTTCTAACCAAAAGTGAGAGCAGCATTTATATATGGGTATAAACATTAAGAGAAGTGCTTACCAGGCAGTTTTATGAGCATAATATACATTTATCCTGACATCAGCAGACATTACACCCCTAGGTCTCATGATCTCCCCCATCATAGATTTTCAGTATCAGGCATGTATTCCCTCCCATGGAGTGAGCCTACAGTCCAATTAGAGAGCAGTTGACTTCTCTCATAAAATACATGCCACTATTGCACTCACTGGCTCATTTGGTCTGGCTGGCCTAACTTAAGGTTAGCAGTGTCCCCTGTTATTTATCTCCACTGATGACTTCTTTCTGTCCCAGGCATGTAATGTTTTAGGGGCATAGGGGACCTCCTTGGCCAAGAAGTCACTGGAAGGTGTGGGATGCCTTTTAGTTCTTTTATGGCCAAGAGAAACCATTCAGAGGATGGAGAAATGGTTCAGTGATTAAAGATGCTTGCTTGCAAAGTCAGTTGGTCTGGATTTGATTACTCAATACCCACATGATGCCTGATGCACAAAGTGGTGCATGCCTCTGGAGTTTGCAGTAGTCCTGATATGCCCATTTCTCTCGCTCTCTGTCTCTCTCCCTCCCTCTCTCTCCCTCACAAATACATCCAATATTTAGAAAGAAAGAAAGAGAGAGAGGGAAGGAGGGAAGAAGGGAGGGAAGGAGGGGGAGGGAGGGAAGAAAAAATGTTAGGGCTGGGATGATTGCTCAGTGATTAAAGGCTCTTGCTTGCAAAAGTCTACCTTCAGCCCAGGTTCAAACCCCCAGTACCCACATAAAGCCAGATGCACAAAGTGGTGCATGTGTCTGGAATGCATTTACAGCAGCAAGAGGCCCTGTCACTCTCAATTCCTCCCCTACTCACAAATAAATATTTTTTTAAAGTAAGGTTTAATGGAAAACTACAGGAGCAACAACGAGAAGTAGGACTAGCAAGCACTCATACCCTTTAGAAATTTCAGTAGACCAGGACTGAGTTTGGGAAATAATACAGCAGGAAGGGTACAATGACTGGGATTTTGTGTGTCCTCATCTGGGAGAAAATGAGGACTTTGTCACTGACTTGAAGAAGAGCTGTGTCATGTTAGCTGAGAATACAGTTGTTTCATTGTGATCCAGAAGTTCAAATGTATAGAGAAAGGTGTGTGTGTGTGAACAATCTGATCCATTTACGGCCTCTTTCCAAATCCACCCTTTTTTGCTCTGCCGTGAGGTGCCCAGCTGGCCCAGTAAACGTTTCTCTGACAGCAGGTAGTACAACATTAAGCTTTGTGAGTACAGGTCTCTGGCCCAGAGGGGGCTTCCTGTTTCCCGTGTGCTCCCCCGCGTCCTGGGGTATGTTAGTCCCCAAGCTACTCACGTTCTGGCAAGTTGCAAGTTGCAGTGCTATACCCCTGAGACTAGCTACCACTGAGTAGCATCAGTACTTCAGCTGGCTTTCAGGTGAGTGGCACCAACACTCCAACAGGCAGTTTCCTCTTGCCATCCCACTTCCCACATGTTGCAGTTACTTTCTCATTGCTGGACCAAAACACTAACCAAAAGCAGCTCATGGGAGGAAAGGGTTCATTCTGGCTTACAGACTCCAAGGGAAGCCCCGTGATGGCAGGGGAAAGCATGGCCTGAGCAGAGGCTGGACATCACCTCTGCCACAGCATGTGGAAAACAGCACCTGGAAAGTGAGTCAAACTATGGCAAAGGGGAGCTGTCTGCAACATCCCTAAGCCTTCCCCAACAACACACCTCCTTCAGTAATGTTCCACCTCCCAAATTGTCACTAGCTGAGGACCAAGCATGCAGAACACATGAGCTTATGAGGGACATCTGGTTCAAACAAGAGCAACACAACTCAAACATCATCTCTGCCATCCAATCGGCTGCCGCAAATATACCTGCACCCCAGGAAGCAAGTCCCTGAAATGTTCTGGAGGACCTTATCTATATCTGCTGCTCCCCAATGCTGACCACTTCTTGTTTTACTCCCTAGGAGATAATCGGCAGTTACTAGCAAAAAGTTCTACTAAATGCTTATGGAAATTTCCATTGTGATCCATCTCTTCATTAAATACTGACTAATACATCTGATCATTGTAGAAGCAAATGTTACCACCAAACAAAAACTGGCCCAGTGAGGTTTGTTACTGATGGTGTTTCAGGAACACCAGGTATTCCTGAAAATTCCTGCTGAAGACCCAAGATAATGTAAACAAGATCTCCCTTCACTCCACTCTCAATGCAGTCCCAGTGTGAGGAGATATCTCTTCACTCTACTCCATTCTCAATGCAGTCCCAGTGTGAGGAGATCTCTCTTCACTCCACTCCATTCTCAATGCAGTCTCAGTGTGAGGAGATCTCTCTTCACTCCACTCCATTCTAAATGCAGTCTCAGTGCTGGGAGATCTCACTGCATTCTACTCCACTCTCAATGCAGTCTCAGTGCTGGGAGATCTCTCTTCACTCCACTCTCAATGCAGTCTCAGTGCTGGGAGATCTCACTGCATTCCACTCCACTCTCAATGCAGTCTCAGTGCTGGGAGATCTCCCTTCACTCTACTCCACTCTCTATGCAGTCTCAGTGCTGGGAGATCTCCCTTCACTCCACTCCACTCTCAATGGAGTCTCAGTGCTGGGAGATCTCACTTCACTCCACTCCACTCTCAATGCAGTCTCAGTGCTGGGAGATCTCACTGCATTCTACTCCACTCTCAATGGAGTCTCAGTGCTGGGAGATCTCCCTTCACTCTACTCCATTCTCAGTGTAATCTCACTCATGGTAGGATGGCATGCATGGTTCCAGCCCTAGCCTCTCATTCTCCTTGACTTTCATTAATTTTTTTCAAGTTTTTGCTTCTGCAAGTGGTGTGTGTTGTGTGTTTGTGTGTGTGTTTGCTAGAAATTGAATTAGTGTACTAAAAAACATGAACGTTTGCAGAAAGGCTAATTTCTAATCCCATAGTATAGAGATTTCCCATCATTTGATATGGAGGTTAGAAGCAACCATAAAAATTACATGGTTAAATCTGTTTCTCGTGCTGCAGAGATGGCTTAGCAGTTAAGGTGCTTACTTGGGAAGCTGAAGGCCCAGGATGAATGACCCAGAACCCACATAAGCAAAAGGTGTCAGGTGGGCCTCAGCCACTGAAATCAAACCCCAGACGCTTCTGCCACCTAATGGGCATGTGTGACCTCACACTTGCCTTACCTTTGTGTGTCTGGCTAATGTGGGATCTGGAGAGTAGAGCATGGGTCCTTAGGCTTTGCAAGCAAGAGCCTTAACTGCTAAGCCACTTATTCAGCCCATTTAGTCCTCCTTCCCTCAGCTGCCCAAGTGCTGGGAGCATAGACATGTGTGCCGCCGTGCCTGGAAAAATGTTTACTTTTTGATTAATGTTTTTAGTGGACAAAATAATGGATTTCATTATCACATTTTCATACACCTGTAGTGTTGTACACTACCTTTCTTTATTAATGCCTGTGTGTGTAGGTACATGTGCGTGTGGAGTGGAAGCTAGAAGACAACCTCAGGTGTAACTCCTCCAGAACATCATCCACCACCAATTGTTTGTTTGTTAAGACAGGACTCTCACTGACCTGGAGTTCACTAATTAGGCTAGACTGGCTGTCTAGCAAACCGCAAAGATTCTCCTGTCTACCTCACCCACACTAGGATTATAAATCCATGTCATCATGCCCTCATTTTTACTTGGACTTTGAGAATGTATTGCAGTTACTTTGTCATTGCAGGGACAAACCCCTGACCAGAAACAGCTTACGGGATGAAAGGGTTTATGTCAGACTTACAGATTCTGGGAGAAAACATCATGAATTGTGGAAGAAACTGGCTCACTTCCATAGCCACACTACAGAAAGACACCACCAAACAGCCAGCCAATACGAATAACCAGAGCTCAAACTTGGCTCTCTATCCGCCCACTTAGAACTGGCCTACAAGATCCACCCCCAGCAATGTACCTCTTGAACATCAGGGGACTCAAATTGCAAGCTAAATCAGAAACACCTGAGGTTATGGGGGACATACATTCACATTCACTCAAACTACCACAGGGCCTAACTGAGGACCTTGTGTTTTCATGGTGTGGTGGGTTGAGTTAGATGTCCCCTGTAAACTTGTGTGTTCTCAATGCTTGATCCCCAGCTGATGACAAGTAGAAAATTGGGTCCCTACTCAGGAGGCGCGTTGTTGGAAGGCACACTTATGGGTATTAATAGTCAGTTCCTTCTTGCCAGTGTTTGGTTCACTCTCATGCTGCAGTGATCATCTGCTGTGACAGCAGTGACGTCCAGCCTCTGCTCATGTCGTCATTTTCCCTGCCTTCATGGATCTTCCCCTCAAGTCTGTAAACCGAAATAAACCCTTTCCTCCCACAAGCTGCTTCTGGTCTGGTGCTTTGTGCCAGCAACAAAAAGGTATCTGCGCGCTGGAGAGATGGCTTAGCAGTTAAGGCACTTGCTTGTGAAGCCTAAGTACCCAAGTTCAATTCCACAGGACCCACATAAGCCAGATGCACAAGGTAGCACATTCATCTGGAGTTTGTTTGTGGTGGCTGAAAGCCATGGTGTGCCCATTCTCTCTATCTGCCTCTCTCTCTCTTTCTCTCTCAAATAAGTAATAAAATAAAATTCTTTTTTTTTAAAAAAAAAAAAAAAGAAGAAGGTATCTTCAACCAAAGACAAGCACTTTCCCTACTAAGCCATGTCCCCAATCCCTATTACCTTTCTTAATAATGTACATAGTTTATAATGGCCAGATAAGACCAGTCATGTTTGACTCTTTCCATTCTCAAATGTAGCAGAAGGCCTTGTGCTGAAGCTTCTAAAGCTGAAGACGTGATGATGCTGATGTCAGCAAAGAAAACAGTGAGCTTTGCCATGTCCTTACATTGTGTACACCAAGAAAATTCCTCTCCATCTGAGAGGGAGATTAGACCCTGGAAGGTCAAAAAGGCAGAAGAGTCTGCACTTGCCTGAATCAAAGATGATCTGACTTCTTATCTCTTGCCTAGTTCCCTAAACCTGTTTTTCCACAAACAACCTGGGCCCCTCCTGGGAGGGAGGTTGTTCATAGGATTTAGACATTGTGGTTGGTCAAGTTCAGCCCCTGGAATTTGGTGTCAGGGCTAGCCTCTTCCTAGACAGCCCGTAGCCCTAACTAACCAACTGCCCCTTTGGATCTGGAAGATTGCCCACCACTATAAGGTTATAAATACCTCTACAAGGGGAGGGCAGGCTCTCTGCCCACTTGGGAACTTCCAGCTGAGGGTGAGATTTTCTCTCAGCTGGACCTGGGATGGAGCCAGGAGGACCCCCTAGCCCTTACTCTCCACATGCACTCATTTACCTCTCCTACTCCCCACATGGCAGGAGCTCCTTGAACTTTCTTTTCTCTCTTCTCTTTCCGCGGTTTTTCCAGGCCCTCCACAGGTGATCTCTAGCCATGTGGGTGCCTTTCCTTAGCTCTGCACTTCCCTTAATAAATATAATAATTCAATAGTTGTCTTTCTCAGTCTTCTTTTTTTAAATTTATTTATTAGAGACAGACAGAGAGAGAATGGGCACACCAGGGCCTCTAGCCACTGAAAATGAACTCCAGATGCATGTGCCACCATGTGCATCTGGCTTACATGGGATCTGGAGAATCAAACCTGGGTCCTTAGGCTTTGCAGGCATGTGCCTTAACTGCTAAACCATCTCTCCAGCACCTCAGTCTTCTTTTTTATTCAATTCTTTGATTAAAGTTAGAAACAAATGTAGAGTTTGGGGTTCAAGGACTTTCCTGGACCCCTAACACCCTGTTACACATCCACTGGTTGAAGGACATCATGTCTAAGTTGCTCCTGGATTCCTTCCCAGGTGTCCCCAGCTGGAACTTGCGAGTCCAAGGGGAATGTCACTTCCAAGATCGGATTTTATCGGAGAGAGAAGGCTGGGAGATGGTGTGTGTGTGGGGGGGTCCTGATCTAATCAGGTGAGCCCTTTTTTTGGGGGGTGAGGTAGGGTCTCACTCTAGCCCAGGCTGACCTGGAATTCACTATGTAGTCACAGCGATCCTCTTACTTCTGCTTCCCTAGTACTGGGATTAAAAGTGTGTGCCACTACACCTGGCTCAGGTGAGCCCTTTTAGAGAGTGTCCCAGCTAGGACAGTTGTGAGGCCAGAAAGGCCTTTTGTGCTGTTTTGAACAACTGCCGTTTTCGAAAGGAAAGGGTGTTCTACTAAAACCATGCACGGCTGGGAGAAGCCTCTAGGCTCAGGAAAGGCCGGCTGTGATCACACCCCTAACTACTTGAGACGAGTACAGCCTGAAACTCCTCTCAAACCTGGGGCCAGTTTTCACCTGTAGTCCCAGCTTCCCAACAGGCTGAGGCAGGAGGATGGCTCGTGTGCACACAGAAGCGATAACACAGCGATGGGCAGCCTGGGCAACACAGCAAGACCTATCTCACTGAAAGGAAATAGGCTGGGTGCAGTGGTGTGTGCCTATATTCTCAGCTCTTGGGAGGTGGCAGCTGGAGGATCAGGAGTTCAAGGTCATCCTCACCCACATAGCGAGTTTAAGGCCAACTTGGGGTACATGAGACCCTGTTTAAAAAAAAAAAAAGATGGCTGGAGACATGGCTTAATGGTTAAGGTGCTTGCCTGCGAAGTCTAAGGACCCAGGTTCAATTCTCCAGGTCTTACATAAGCCACATGCACATGGTAGCGCATGTGTCTGGAGTTTGCAGTGGCTAGAGAGAGGCCCTGGCATGCCCAATCCCCACTTTCTCTCCCTCTCTGTCTCTAACAAATAAAAAATAAATCTTAAAAAAATAAAAAGATACCCTTGTAATCCCGGTACCTAGGATAGTGAGGCAGGAGGATCATGAGTTCAAGGTAGGCCAGCTGGTGCTGCATACTGAGATTCAGCCAGTCTGAACTACATGACAAGGCTCTGTCTCAAAGAAAGGGGGGGGGGATGGGGACATGGTGGCTCACACCTTTAATCCCAGCACATGGGAGGAAGAGGTAGGAGGATTGCTGTGAGTTCCAGGTCAGCCTGGGCTAGAGTGAGTGAGACCCTACCTCAGAATAAAAGAAGAAGGAAAAGAAAGTGATGGGGATTGGCAATATGGGTCAGTGGGTAAAGTCCTTGGTTCTCTAACATGAAGGCCTGAGTTCAAATCCCCAGCATTGAAGTAAAAGCTGCACATGGTGGCATTCTGGGAAAGCAGGGATAGGATCCCTGGGGCTTTCTGGATAGCTGGTCTAGCCAAATCTCTGATCTCCAGGTACAGTAGGAGACCCTGTCTTGAAATAGGAAGACACCCAAATTCAATCTGGCCTCCATGTGCACTTACATGTCTTCCCACACACAGACAAAGATGCATAGACACATATGTAAACATATTTAAAAAAAAATCAGAGCTGGGCATGGTGGCACACGCCTTTAATCCCAGTACTCAGGAGGCAGAGGTAGGTGGATCGCCATGAGTTCAAAACCACCCTGAGACTACACAGCGAATTCCAGGTCAGCTTGAGCTAGAGCAAGACCCTACCCTAAAAAAAAAAAAAAAATAAATAAATAAATAAAATAAACCAGAAAGGGCTGGAGAGATGGCTAAGTGGTTAAGTGCTTGCCTGTGAAGCCGAAGGACCCCGGTTTGAGGCTCAATTCCCCAGGACCCACGTTAGCCAGATGCACAAGGGGGCACACGCATCTGGAGTTCGTTTGCAGTGGCTGGAAGCCCTGGCGCACCCATTCTCTCTCTCTCTCCCTCTATCTGTCTTTCTCCCTGTGTCTGTCGCTCTCAAATAAAAAATAAATTTAAAAAAAATAGTTAAAAAAATTAAAAAAAAAAAACAGAGAGAGAAAAAAAGTCAGAGAAAAAGGAAAGAAAACAAAAACACTAAAGGGTTAGATCTCCAGCTCCATGAGTGGAAATTTCAGGGAGATATATGGCATAGACCACATATGTCATTTCTAGTAATTATAAACCTACCAATGCTTTGATCTGCCTTGAAACATGAAGTGTTTCTTGCTTTTACATTCTTCAGGCTGAGGAAAAGTGAGCAAGTCAGATGTGACAGAAACCAGCCCTACGGCCTCCCAAGATGTTACCTAAGAGCCTTTCTTGTCTGTGCCAGTTTTGGGAAATGCTCACTTAGGAATGAAGTATAGGAGGTCTAGCTTAAACTTCTCATTCCAATTCTTTACTTGATTTTGGTAAAAGGTTTGTTCTCATGTACTTAGGAAGAGTATGAATATTAAACTGTGGGCATGTTTGGGGATGTTCATGCACAGTTTTTCTGGCAGAGCTCTTCTGGGATGGGTATCTGGGGGGCAGGCTGATGAAATGAGCCACAGTCAGACCCCACAAGAAACACCTTAATCCCCCCTGAAGGTAGTGGCCCCTTTGTAGCAGACAGATTCAGGTTCACTGACTTCCAGACAAGGCACAGTTATGGAGGAAGGGATATTTATTGAAGCTTACAGATCCAGGGGAAGTTCCATAATGGCAGAAGAAGCTGGCCTGCCTTCACAGGCCCAAGAAGAGAAAGAGAAGAACAAGCTTAAAGTTCAAAAGTCACAGCACACTTCAGGAACTCCGGCTAGGCACACTTTGCATATCTTTAGATTGAAATCTGAAACCCACCACCACACCTTAAGATCCACCCAGTGACACTGCCTCCAGCCAGGTAGCCAGCAGATGCAAACTACAAACAACTGAATATATTGGGGGCCATCTATTCTATTCAAACCACCACAATGAGCCACAGTCAGACCCCACAAGAACCACCTTAATACCCCCTGAAGGGAGTGGCCCCAGGAATCTAAACACCTCCATGAAGTCTGGACTTGTTTGTTTTTAAATATTTGATTTACTTTATTTGCAAGGAGAGAGAGGGTGAATGGACATGCCCTCCTGCTTCTGCAAATGAACTTCAGATGCATGTGCCACACTGTGCATCTGGATTTATGTGGGTACTGGGGAACTGAACCCAGGCTGTTAGGCTTTGAAAGCAAGTGCATTTAACTGCTGAACCATCTTTCCCACCCAAAGCTCAAAGCTCAGGCTCTTAAAGGTCCCGCCACTTTTCATATAGCCACCCTGGAGATCAATCTCCCAACCTATGAATCCTTGGAGGACAAACCACATGCAAAGTAGAGCAGCGACCATCCACTCTGACTTAAGCACCATTCTGCCTCAGTCAATATCTAAGCCAAAACAGGATGCCGCTAAAGATGTGTCATAGGTGATGGCACATAGGGGGCCACTGATATGAAGCTGGAACCTTCTTGTTTTTCATGGCTAGGTGCTTCCTTTGTAGCTGTGTGAGCCAGGCCGTAACAGCTGTCTAGTCAGAAGAGTGAACAAGCACAGAAGCCACTCTGGTTTTCTGCTTACCTCCAAACCACTTTGACCTTTTCTGCTTCTTCCAGAGGAACAGGAAGTTGTTCCAGTCCAAGTTTACTACTTAAGAATGCAAGGCTATTGGCTGCCCAACAGAATTAGATGGTGAGACCCTCTGCTGAAGATGCCACATGCTTGGGCTGCAGATCACTGGAAAATCAAGCTGGAGCTGAGCTGGAATCTCCTCACTGTTGACTACCGTTAGGATGCTGAAAAGAGCCATGCTGCATACTGCCTTCTAGAAGAAGGAAGCTACCAACAACAACAGTGGCAGTGGGCCCTGCCAGTCTTGCAGCTGGCCAGTCAGGCCAAATGTGCCAACTGGTGTAGTGGTGTCATGTCTGCTGTGGGGGAAAACAACTGCTCTCTGAACTGAAGACCCACTCCACAGGAAAGAATTCATGCCTATGGCTGGGGAGGTCATAAGCCGTAGGGGAGTAAGAACTACTGTTGTCTGGCTAAATGCATGTATTATGCCCGTCAAACTTCATTCTAAACACTGATGTTTATGCCCATATATTAATGCTACTCCCACTTTTGGCTAGAGAAGCTTCTCTTTTCAGATGGTAGTGACCACTGGTGTGACTCAAAACTCACCATAATGCTAAGATGTGGCAGTGATGTGTTTAGCACTGAGACATCTCTATCACATCCTTCAAGGAAGATGTGGCAGAAAGAATTAAGAGCCAAAAGGATGTAAGGAAAGAATTTTACAAAACTGTCTTCCAGACACAACGTGGCCATAGCTGTGGCTTCACAGTGGCTGATGCTACCTACACAAGACCTATATAAAGAAGGGGGTGGGAATTATGGCATTAAAATAGAAGAGAGACTAGTTGGAAAGAAGGGATTGAGTGGAGGGGGGATTTGAAGGGAAATGGGAGGGTGGTAGAAGGGGATTTTAATCATGTTATATTGCCTATATTTGTGGAAGTTGTCAATAAAAAAGCTTAAGTATTTTAAAAGACCCCCCCACAAAAAGAATCAATATGAAAATGAGCACAGTGTCTGTTACAAAGCCCCTCCTTTCCTAGGTTAGAAACAATTTGCTCAGCAGATTGTCACCAACACATGTCACTACTTCCTCCACAATTGAGCCAAAGCAGGAAAGAAGAAATATGAACAGATGCGGGATGAAAATAACCAGGTTTTTATGTATAGAATTGAGTGGATCAAGGAGTGTCGAGGCAACAGTGAGAAGAGAGGCATCTGTAATACCAGTGGGCAACCTATCCTGCCTAGTCTAGGGCTGGAGCCACTACCACTGAACTTGAATCATGCTGGAAGGATGGCAAGTGATGCTTTGCATCCTCTTTCTACTGCCCACCAGGGCCCCCTTGCCCAGCGCTCCTGCTTCAGTGGCACTGGTCTTCTGCAAAGGCATGCTGTCGGTGGTGCTGGCTGTTGTCCCCACCAATCCTACTCTGGCACTGTGACATCTTGACTTGGGGTGTTGAGTGGGCATGCCATGCCCCTAGTTCCCTGCAGGTGGTGCTGCAGGTCCCAACAATGCCAGTGCGCTGGGAGGGCTGTAGGAAGACAGTAAGATGCAGCCCCAGAGCCAGCCATGACCATAGTGGATATGAAGCCAGTAGTGGGTGTGGCCATGTGTGGGCACTAGGGCATTTCCTTGTGAACTCTGGCTCACATACCCATTCTTTTTTTAAAGTTTTAAAAAACATTTTTATTTATTTATTTGAGAGAGAGAGGCAGATAGAGTGAAACCATACCTTGAAAAACAAGAAGAAAAATAATTTCCCATGCAACAGCTTAATCTCTCTCTTTTATGTACTAAATGATCTGCTCCAGCAGGCACAGATAATTCAGAGATGAACAAGAAGTTTTCAGCACCAGTCAAGGCTGGAAATACGCAGAAATGATCACCCTATGGAGTAGCAGTGGAACCAGGAAGGCCAGGGTCAAGACACACACTCTAAACTGGCATCTCCACTGGGCTTTCTGAGTAGGTTGAGTGATGGATACAGAGGCAGCACCAGGTAAGATTGTTCACATGCTGGTTTCAATCCTACTTAGTTTCAACTTTGTGCTTATTAAACACCTCTTCTGAGACAGAATTCTCAAGTTCATAAGCAGCTTGTCCAACGTCAGAAAGGACAGTTAGAACTTGAACCCAAAGCCAGGCATGGTGCACACCTTTAATCCCAGCACTCGGGAGGCAGAGGTAGGAGGATTGCCCTGAGTTCGAGGCCACCCTGAGACGACAGTGAATTACAGGTCAGCCTGGACCCTACCTCAAAAAAAAAAAGAAAAGAAAAGAAAAAGAACAGATCTTGAACACAGGTGTGGTGGTTTGAGTAAAAAAAAAAAAAAAAAAAAATGCCCCCTCAGCCTCAGGTGTTTGTGGTTAAGCCTCCTACTCCATCTCCAGCTGGTGGAGCCTTGCCTGAAGAGGTGTGTTGCTGGGGGTGGACCTTGGGGTCCAGCCCACTGTGTATTCAGAACCACTTTGTTCAGCTTGCTGCTCTTTCTGTCTTCCCCTCTCTCTTTCTAAACCTTCTCTCTCTTTCTCTCATTGACACATGATATGAGTCAGCTGCTGTACTTTCTCTGCCTTGAAGAACCCTTCCCTGAGACCTGTACACTTGAAATAAGCCCTCTCCTCCCGTAAGCTGTTTCTGGTCTGCTGTTTTGTCCCAGCAAGGACGAGGTAACTGCAACAGCAGGTCTACAAATCCAAACCGACAGTTAAATTTGTTTCATTCTCTGTTCTTTTCTGCACCACGAAACTACAGAGACTGCATCAGCAGACGCAGCCTTCGGTGGACTCAACTTCCAGGGGTCAGGTTCAAGTGGCTTCGGTGGACTCCGGTTCATGGGCACAGCAGAATTTCTTAGATCCTCGTCTGCCGGTGCGCGGTGGACAGAATTCAGTCTCATTCTTGAACGTGCTGTAAACAGGAAGACACCTGCCGAATGACCGGGCCTCTGCTGAGCCCAAACAGAAACACTGGAGAGAAAACACTGGGTAGGAAGGAGCCTGGCTGGCACAGGTCTGAGTCAGAGGCACCTGGTTAGATGCCAGACACTGTCCTTGTGAGTCACTCCCTGTGGAGTGCCGGCTGCATCGTCTGCTGTGGTGGAGGGTTTTGCGCAGAAATGTGCTGTTATCCAGGATGTCATAACTGGGAGGGGGGTAGGGATCGGCTTGCCTTTTCCTCCCCTAAACCCTTCTCCCACTCTGCTGCCGAAATGTTGTCATAACAAGCCACTTCTCACCTCCGCTCCTGCTAAATATCACATCCCCTTTCCTTGCAGTTGCGGCGAGCGGCCACACGGAGCGCTCTTTTGTCTTAGACGAGTGTTTGCAATAGTAAGAGGTGGGAAATAACTCATTGAGCAAAGAGCTTTCCCTGAGGTTATGCCCCATGCTACCTGATTGTCACGAAATAGTCAGAAGTTCTTAAAACTTGACACCAAAGTTTCAAATGCCATGTTTTGTTTTGTTTTTCTTTTCGTTTGTTTGTTTTTCGAGGTAGGGCTTCACTCTAGCTCAGGCTTACCTGGAATTCACTATATTGTCTCAGGGTGGCCTGGAACTCATGGTGATCTCTTACCTCTGCCTCCCGAGTGCTGGAACTAAAGGAGTGCACCATCATGCCCAGCCAAAATGCCCTGTTTGTTTGTTTTTTTTAAGTACCAAGGGGCTGAAGAGATGGCTCAGTGGCTAAAAGCACTTGCTTGCAAAGGCTGATGATCTGGGTTTGATTCTCTAGTGACCACATAAAGCCAGATGCATAAAGTGGTGCATGTGTCTGGAGTTTGTCTGCAGTAGCTAGAAGCCCTAGCACACCCATACTCACTCTGGGTCTCACTGTCTGTCTTTCTCATATAAGCAAAAATATTTTGCAAAGTACCAAGGAGGGGGCTCAGTGGTTAAAGTAGCTTGCTTGCAAAGCCTAAAATCCTGGGTTCAATTCCCCAGTAGCTTCATAAAGCCAGATGCACAAAGTGATGCATGTATCTGCAGTTTGTAGTGGCAGGAGGCACCCATACTCTCATTCTCTCTCTCTCTCTCTCCCTCTCTTTTTCTCTCAAATAATAAATAATGTAACAAATACCAAAGAGGTATTTTCTTTGCTTGATTTGTCAATGAGGCTCAAATTTCTGTATAGATGTGATAGGTGCTAGAAGGTAACCTTTGTGGGATAAGACAGAGGACATCTGGACTGTCTTCCCCTGTGTGCACCCAGATTGGAGTCACCTTGAACCACCCACCTCACTGCTTAGGCCTCAGTTTCCTCATCTGTAGAGACAAAGCTGAAGCCTCTAATGCTCTCTGGCAGGTTTTGCAATCATGACCGCCCATGAACAAGTATGTTCACTCTATTCCCAGCAGCTTACAGAAGCTATGTGAACGTCTCCTTCAGTCTGGCCGGCCAGCAATCAAATGTAATCACTGTCAGTTCTAAAACTGGGTCAACTTGAGATGACTTTATAACTCACTCCTCTCCCCATCCCTTTTCTCTCCAGATAGCATGTGGGTTCAGGGAGGTGGATCAGGACAGATAGCAGCAGCTTCCTTTCTCTGGTCTGTCTCCCTTGCAGATCCTCTGATGTATATGCCATCTTGTCCAGTCCTCAGATGTGACCGACCATCCGCAGCCACAAGCTCTGAATCACTGGCTTCCACCCTAAGTGCCCCACTGGAGTATGAGGCCCTAATGTGACCTTTCTATCCACCTGCATCATTAGTGATCCAACCGGAAGTCCCAGGCTTCTTTGAGTCCTTTGTGGCTCAAGGGACACAAGAAAACCTGGTGACATCCACAGATCCAGGTGGCACATACTTCCATGAAGGGGTTAGCAATCTTTAAAAGGACAGCTATTTTTATACCTCGCTCTGCCTTTGGCTCTCAGCTGGAAGGGAGCAGCCCAGGTAACCTTTTTTGTTCTCTTCTAACTTTCCTCCCCAGGCCTGACCTTCAAGAGCTTTAACGGATGTTCACAGAAAGAAAAAAAAAAAAAAAAAGATAATTCTAGGTATTTTCTCTGTTCATGTCACTTTGCTCTTACATTTCAATGGTGCCTTTGGCCTTATAAGTCAAAAAATCACCACATGAGTTTTAGAGTTTGCAGTGACTTCCTATTTCCCATAAGTGAGTATATTAGTGACTTATCACTATGACAAGAAGAAAAGAAGGGGCTGGAGAGATGACTTAGCGGTTAAGCGCTTGCCTGTGAAGCCTAAGGACCCCGGTTCGAGGCTTGGTTCCCCAGGTCCCACGTTAGCCAGATGCACAAGGGGGCGCACGTGTCTGGAGTTCGTTTGCATAGGCTGGAAGCCCTGGCGCGCCCATTCTCTCTCTCTCCCTCTATCTGTCTTTCTCTCTGTGTCTGTCGCTCTCAAATAAATAAATAAAAAAATTAAAAAAAAAAAGAAGAAGAAAAGAAGGAAGGAAGGAAGGGAGGGAGGGAGGGAGGGAGGGAGGGAGGGAGGGAAGAAGGAAGGGGAAAGGAGGGAGGAAGGAAGGGAGGGAGGGAAGGAGGGAGGATAAGAGGGAGGGAGAGTCATTGTGGCTCACAGTTCCAGGTTATGGCTATGGTCCCTCATGGGGGGAGGCATGGCAGCAGGAGCTCGAGGCAACTGGTCCCATTCAGTCCACAGCGAGGAAGCTAAGAGTGACAAGTGCTGACACTCAGCCAGCCTCTTCCTTTTTCTCCAGTCCAGGACCCCAGCCTGTGCAGTGGTGAACCACACTTGAGGTGGGTCTTCCCACTCAGTATAATCAAGATCGCCCCTTACAGGCAAGCCCAGAGACTCCTTTCCTTGGTGACTCTAGGTTCTGTCAAGATGACAATTCATATAGGTGACTCAGGGCTGCCAATGTTGGGGTAAGGACAGTGTTTTCATGGCTCAAATGACAGTGTTGACCGCACGAGCATGGATAAGTGATGAGAAGTTATCACTCTTACCCATGCCAGAAGGACATGTTAATGATTGTGTGACTTCACCCTGCCAAACATGAACTCTTAAGTTTGAAATGAAGGGTTTGCTACTCTTTCAAGAACTCACTAGGGGGCTGGAGAATGGCTTAGCAGTTAAAGCACTTGCCTATGAGGCCTAAGGACCCAGGTTCAATTCTCCAGGTCCCACGTTAGCCAGATGCACATCATGGCACATGCATCTGGAGTTGGCTTACAGTGGCTAAAGGCCCTGGAGCGTCCATTCTCTCTCTCTCTCCCTCTGTCCTTTGTATCTAATAAATAAATAAATAAAACTATTTTAAAAATTAAAAAAAAGGGCTGGAGAGATGGCTTAGCGGTTAAGCGTTTGCCTGTGAAGCCTAAGGACCCCAGTTCGAGGCTCGGTTCCCCAGGTCCCACGTTAGCCAGATGCACAAGGGGGCGTACGCATCTGGAGTTCATTTGCAGAGGCTGGAAGCCCTGGCGCACTCTCTCTCTCCCTCTATCTGTCTTTCTCTCTGTGTCTGTCGCTCTCAAATAAATAAATAAAAAATTTTTTAAAAATTTTAAAAAAAGAAATCACTAGGAAGGTTTGTATATCTGCCGCCTCACTACTGACGCTGCTTCAGAACCTGGGGTCCAGCAGTGCCCACAACAGATAAGGTCCTTGTTGGCACAGCACTGTGTTGTAGCAGGGAGACAGGAAGGAAACAAACAAAAAATAACATAATTCAAACATTGTTAATGATGAGAACAGCCACTCATTCCCTGCCCTAAGGGAAGAACATTCTGGGCATGGGGATCAGCAATTATAAACAAAAACCCTGAGCTGGAAAGAAGCCTGGAGTATACAGACACTGGGATGGACCATCTGTAAAGGATGGGTTCATCACCAGAACAGTAGAGAGACATTATGCATAGATTGGAACTTGGAAGGAATGGTACATTTCCATGAGGTTGCATCCTCCAACATTAAGGTGGATGGAAGGGAGGTAAGGATTAATAGAAATATCATTTAGCGATATGCATGTTGTCAAAAGGGGTACAATAAACGAAGATGACATTTACTCAAGAAAAGCCGCTAAAGCTCAGTGCAAGGCATTTACCTCCCAACCCAGAAAGCTCTCATGGTGCTGCAAGTGATGTGTGAACTGCTGGGGGTAGGTAAAAGTCACCAACAGGCCGGACGTGATGGCACATGCCTTTAATCCCAGCACTCGGGAGGCAGAGGTAGGAGGATCACCCTGAGACTCCATAGTGAATTCCAGGTCAGGCTGGACTGGAGTGAGACCCTACCTCGGGGGTGGGGGGGAAGGCACTAACAGTGTAAGTAATGGATTCTTCAAGCTACAAAATCAAACAACCAGGCAAGATATACCCACTGGTGTAATAGTGGCACATCAGGTATGGGGGTAATTTAGTGCTCTCTGATTGGATGAGAGACCCTCTCAGTGGGAAGGGAGTCTCACTTGGGAGTGAGAATCAAGTCAGAGTCCTGTGGCTTGGAAGGTCACAGGACCTAGAGTAAACCTCTCACTGTTCTCAGGCTAACAGGGAAGGTTATGCTGCTAAAACGTCATCTAAAGGCCTATGTTTGTCCCCTTTGATCCATGCTGCTCTCACTCAGCTACAAAATCTGCTTTTCACAGATGATGGCAAATGCCAGGAGACCCAAGACCCATCCAAATGACAAGAGAAGAAAGCTGACTGTGAAGCACAAGACAAGTCGCCGGATTACAGCTGCCAGAGCCCAAGGCACAATGCAGAGGAAGTGGTGGACTCAGCAAGGTCTGCTCAGTGCTAGCCTGACAGCCCCCTCCAAGGACACAATCTCAGACACTGAGTAGACTCAAACCCATTCAACACAGAATATCAGAGGCTGCTGACAGCACACCACTAAAGGAGACTTACAACACACCCTCCTTGGCTCTGGATGGAGCATAATAAGTGTAAGAACCACAGGGTGGAAAGGTGTATTCTGAGATATTGTTCTCCACCTCCTGGCCCCCACACACAGAGACTGACTGATGCGTTCATGACCCTGCAGTGAATATCAGAAACCCCATGGAGGAGGGGGGCCCTCAGTAGAAGGGGGCCAGGGAGGGAGGGAACATAAGAGTATAACCCAATGGGAATATGACCAACTTGCAATATATTCATATATTAAAGTTCTCAATAACAATTTGTTTAGGGCTGGAGAGATGGCTTAGTGGTTAAGCGCTTGCCTTTGAAGCCTAAGGACCCCAGTTCGAGGCTTGATTCCCCAGGACCCAAGTTAGCCAGATGCACAAGGGGGTGCATGCACCTGGAGTTCGTTTGCTGTGGCTGAAGGCCCTGGCATGCCCATTCTCTCCCTCCCTCCCTCCCTCCCTCCCTCCCTCCCTCCCTCTCTCTCTCTCTCTCAAATAAATAAATAAAAATAAAATAAAAAAACAATTTGTATGGGAGCCAGGCGTAGTGGTGCATGCCTTTAATCTCAGCACTTGGAAGGCAGGGGTAGGAGGATCATAGTGAGTTCAAAGCCGTCTTAAGACTAGATAGTGAATTCCAGGTCAGTCTAGGCTACAGAAAGACCCTACCTCAAAAAAAAAACTTTGTTTGGGGTTGTAGAAATGGTGCGGCAGTTAAGGCACTGGCATGCAAAGCCTAATAACCCAGGTTCACTTCCCCAGTACCCACATGAAGCCAGATGCACACAGCAGCACATGTGTCTGGAATTCATTTGCACTGGCTAGAGGCTCTGGCCTGCCTATTCTCCCTTTCTTTCTCTCTCCCTCTCCCTCTCTTTCTCTCTCCATCCCTCCCTCCCTTTTTCTTTCTCTCATAAATAAATATTAGCTAAAATGTTTAAAAAAATTGTTTTAAAAGTTCATGGCTTTTGAGCCACAACCAAATCCTCCAACCCAAGCTCAGCTGGACAGAAGGTTCACTCCAGGTGGGCACAGCTAGTTCTGGGGGCTGAGAAATGCAAGACAAAGACAAGGACACCAGCATAGTGAACAGCCAGGGCTCACTATCACAACAGTGGACATTTGTTGCTGTTCATCACCTAACAGAAGGGATAGAATGGCAGAGGAGCTAAAAGGGAACACACAGGTCCCCTCAAGCTTCTTTATCCCACTCTCAGGCTCCCTTAAACTCTTCTAATTCCATCAGTAAGGGCAGAGCCTTAATGACCTTATTGCTTCCTGAAGGTCCCACCTCCCAATATTGCAGCATTGAGAACCAAGGCTCACTATGAATCCTATGGGACTGTGAGGCTGAGCAGAACAACTGGCAGAGGAAGAAGTCAAAGACTGGCTGTGTTCTGAGCTCGGAATTGCCATATAACTAATGGAGTTTCCACGGGCAGAAAATTGCATGTATCTTGAATGGGATGAAAAAGACCCAAGGTGAGGGTAATGAGCAGAAGTGTTAGAGGCAATGTCTGAGGCCAGAGCCTGTGACTCTCCGGGCTGAGGAGGGTTCTCTGGAGCAAGGTTTTCAGTACTAATAGCAGCTTTTAAAGAGGATCCTTGACACACAACAGCCCATGAGAGAAGAGCTTTGAAGATGGAGCCAAGAAGATTGGGATGTAATAGTGCAATAATAGAACAAAAGAAGTGAAGGCTATTTAGGTTGTAAACAAGAAGCCAGGTGGGAGTGGAAGTGAGGGTGGAAGTACAGCCACCTTAAACTAGTTGGAGGATGACAGATGGAAGAGTGAGGACTTATAGGGGAACGAAGACACTTTGGAGGGAAGATGGATCTGGCAATCTACAATAGCAAAGCAGAACAAAGTAGATTCTTGTAGGAGTAATGACTCGCTGGAGGTATACAAGCAGAAGTTTTTGGGAAAGAATAGGAGAAATTCATGTGTGTGATAAAGAGTGGGTCAGGATGAACTCCACAGTTCCTTGCATTCAGTGAACTTCAGTCCCCTGGGATCTAACAGGCAAAGCCATGGGAGCAGAGAACAGTCTGAGCCAGAGGGTCACATGTGGAGGGTGGCCTCCAAGAAGACACTTCCTCAGCAAGCAAGGCAGAACAGAGCATGTAGGGACTAGGGGTCATAGCCAGTCAGGCAGTATAATGGACACCCAGAAGATTGCATCCACATGACTGCTGTTTTTCTGGGAACTGGCCCACTGCTCACTAGCCACATGGCTGTATAAGCAGCTAGTTGTAGTCAGCTCCTCTATGCTGGGAGAAACATCCAGCCAGACACAGCTTATGGGAGGAAAAGGGTTTATTTCAGACTTACAGGTCCAGGGGAAACTCCATGAAAGAAGCTGGCCCCTTTCATAGATCCAAGCAGAGACAACTACAGCAAGCAAACACGAACACAGCAAGCTCAAACCAAGCCACCAGAGCTCAAACTGCTTTGGACACACTGAGTAGGTCTGGACTCCATGATCTGTCCCCAGTGACATGCCCCTTGTAGCAAGGATCTGCCTTTTAGGTTGTAAGGAAAACAAAAGAGAAAAACAAAGGGAAACATGGGACTTGATCTCCACAGACAGAGAGTGTTTATTGAAGCACAGCGAGGGGCTGCAGCCTTCCCATGGGATGGAGGCTGAAGCACTGAGCTAGGCAGGGGTTCAAGCTTATAAGTAGGATCCTAACAAAAACAGACTGTATGAGATGCAGGGAAGTAGATAAGGAACTGTAGTATTTGTGTCCTTGCTCAGAATAAGCTTTTTCAGCAAATTGTCTAGGGAGGATGCCCCAGATGGTTACTGTTCCTTCAGTGCTTTCTGAGTTAAGGAAAGTTTATCAGTCAGGGGAGTTGTTAGGCTTCTCTGGGACTGAATGCCTCTGATGTTTCTTCAAGGCCTTTTAGTCTTAACGACAGTCACTAACCCTTTAGTTCTAGTTTTCAGAGCGAGTCATTAACCCCCTTCATAGAGGCTCAAGCAGGAAGTTTAATCTTTTTTAAAAAATTTTGTTTGTTTGTTTGTTTATTTAAGAGCAACAGAGAGAGAAAGAGGCAGATAGAGGCAGACAGAAAATGGGTGTGCCAGGGCTTCCTGCCACTGCAAATGAACTCCAGACACATGCACCCCCTTGTGCATCTGGCTAACATGGGTCCTGGGGAATCGAGCCTCAAACTGGGGTCCTTAGGCTTCACAGGCAAGCGCTTAACCGCTAAGCCATCTCTCCAGCCCAGGAAGCTTAATCATAATAATAACACCTGAGTTTATAGGGCCATACATTCAAACTATCACATTCAAAAGCTAGCATATGTCAGCAGGATCCCGACCCCAGTTATAGGCCCTCCCCACAACCAGCAGGCCACAGTGCCTACCACCATAGCCTTCAGGACCCCGTGCAGAGGTGGGCATCTGTGTGAAAGCACTGGGGAGTCTTTCATTTGGGAATCAGGAGTCTTTTCTTTGGTGGCTGAGGCTATCTTCAGCCATGTTTCCTGTGTGAACCAGATGAGAAGAGTGGATGTTTGCAGAAAGGAGAAAGGGCCCTGAAGGGATGAACGTATGGAAGGGCAGAGTGAAGAGGTGGAGTGAGTCCTGATCACATATGAGTTCCATCTTCCACTGGTTCCCAACATAAATACATTACTTTTCTGTGTTCCACAAGACACTTTGCTGTCCATAATACAGCCCCTTTTGGTTATAAACTAGAAAAATGGAATTTCTGTCACTTGCTATCCAAGAACTTCTTATCCCACTCAAAACATTCTTACAATGGTCTAGTTGGAATCTAATGGAATAGTGGGAGGCTGGCTTCAATAGCAGATGGAAAAGATGGGCTGTGACACTTCCTGTCTGACTCCCCACAGAGGCTCCAAGGCTTATGTCTGAGAATGTGTTCAAGTGCCAATTTACTGTGGGGCTGGTAAATTGGCCCTGGAACAGATGCAAAGCAGAATGGGATTTAATTCTATTAGCGATTTTACATTTACCAAAATGTGTTTTTGCCAGAAGTGCCGGCACATCAGGGTTGTATATTTGTGAAAATTGAACAAGATTCCAGGAAGCCCTGGAGAGGGTCACTGGCCACCTGGCAGATGGTCTCCCAATTTCCACATCAGGTCCCATAGGGATGGAGTTGCCCCAGAAGCCTTTGTTCTCTATCCATCCCCAAATAAGCTGATATATGTCACAAGGATGGATTTAAACTGATGCGTGACAGCCCACAAGGTTCACACAAGCATCTTCTTTACACCCATGCCTGTCCAGACCCTACCCTGTCTACTCACACCTGCCCCAAAGGGAAAGCTACCCTCCTCTGCAACTTTTTGTCAGTTCCCAGAACTGGACAGCCTTGTCTTCTCTTTCCAGTCTCTTTCCCTCCTGTTTTGCTTTGTTATTCCTCCTTTCCTAGCCACTTCCAAAACCCACCAATACAACAGAATTGAGAGGTGATAATCCCAGCACTCGGGAGGCAGAGGTAGGAGGATTGCCGTGAGTTCGAGGCCACCCTGAGACTCCATAGTGAATTCCAGGTCAGCCTGGGCTGGAGTAAGACCCTACCTCGAAAAACCAAAAAAAAAAAAAAAAGAATTGAGAGGTGAGTCACTTGCTTCCCTCACACAGACACCATGAGCAGTAGTTGCCTTCTCTCATCAGTAATAATCCTTCTCTAGAGAGATGGCTCAGCTACTAAAGATACTTGCTTGCAAAGCCTGAAGGCCTGGGTTCAACTCTCCTGTACCCACATAAAGCCGGATGCACAAAGTGGTACATTTATCTGTAGTTCATATGCTGTGGCAGGAGGCCCTGGTGTGCCCATACTAACTCTCTCTGCCTCTGTCCTCCTCTCTCTCTTTTTTCTCTCTCTCAAATAAATAAATGAAGAAAATATTTTAAAATAAAAGGACAGGCTAGGATGATGAGTCATCACCTATAAGATACTGGAGAAGGGACCTGGTATTGAGGGTGAGGAGTTATTTTTAGACTGACATAGAAGGACTCTTTAAAAATTAAAATAAAAAAATTCTTTCCTTTGAAGTAAACCTTCTTTTTTAGAAACCAGTAATAATCGGTTTAAAGTTACCAGGAAGAGCATCTGGAGCACACAAGCCTTGGCTCTGCAGCAGGACCTTGGTCCGCATGGACAGCTTCACACACTATGAGGAATATGGTCCTGCCAAGCTCAAGGGTCTTCACAGGACATTGTCGGGCCATTTACTCACTTGCTCAACGTGCTCACAGGGCTATTCTCATCTCCTTTTGGATGACGAATCTTGTCGTGGTTTCCAAGCACTTAGGACTATATATTCCAGGTCAACTACCTCTATCAGCCTGGTCCCTGGGCTCAGGACCCCTAACGGCAATAATTTTGTTCATGGATTCTCCACAGCACATTTATGTCTCCAGAAATAGTCCAGGAAGTGACAGAAACCACGCACCACATGGACCAGGCCCAGAGGCAGCGAAGTGATGGAAACCACACACCAGATGGACCAGGCCCAGAGCGAGCGAGCGGAAGTGACGGAAACCGCGCACCACGCGGACCAGGCCCAGAGCCAGCGAGCGGAAGTGACGGAAACCGCGCACCACGCGGACCAGGCCCAGAGCCAGCGAGCGGAAGTGACGGAAACCGCGCACCACGCGGACCAGGCCCAGAGCCAGCGAGCGGAAGTGACGGAAACCGCGCACCACGCGGACCAGGCCCAGAGCGAGCGAGTGGAAGTGACGGAAACCGCGCACCACGCGGACCAGGCCCAGAGCAAGCGCCTGCGCATTTCCGCCGCCCTCCAGGGGAAGGCTGCGTGACTGTGGTAGTTGCCTTCTCATTGCTGGACAAACACCCAACCACAAGCAGCTTACGGGAGGAAAGGGTTTATGTCAGGCCTACCGATTCTTGGTGGTGGAAGAGACTGGTGCACCTCATACATCCACAGAGGAGAGACAAAGAGAAGTAGCCAAGGTTCCGGCTGGCTCAGAATACACTAAGGACTCGAGCCCTCCCGCTAGTGACATGCCTCCTCCTCCCGCAGGAGAGTAAGAAAATCAAAACTAGCTGAGGATGGGAGCTGGGAGGGATTTATCGCGGTTTATTGTCTGAATTATGGACGTTGTCAATAAAAAAAAAAGGGGAGGGTTAGAACGGTTCATCCACCTTGTGACTCTCCCTGCATTTTACAGTAGGGGAGACTGAGACACAGAGAGACGTGAAGAGATAATGTGGATTCACCAGGGCCCTCAGCCGCTGCAAGTGAACTCCAGACACGTGCACTTTGTGCACCTAGCTTTAGAGAGGTACTAGAGCATCAAACGAGGGCCAGCAGGCTTCCCTCTGCTATGCCCAGTTCTCGCTGCCTCCCCTCCAGTAACCACCAAGGAGAATCAAGCACACATGCAAAAGCAAGGAGCTTTATTTTGGGCTTAAGCTCTGCCTCTTAACTTCACCAGTGCAATGGATTGGAACAAGAGCCCCAAGCAGCAGGGGCAGGGTTTTTATAGGGATTTGAACAAAGAAGTAGGGAGAAGTAGGGGAATGATTATATTATTGGTTGATTTAAGCAGTAACTGCACTTGTTTTCTGATAGGCTTAGGATGCTGATGGGCAAACTTTGTGGGTAGGAAGCTAGGGGAATTCCAAACAGATTAGGTAACCTTTATTGTGATTGGCTATATGTATCAAAGAACTTTAAGCAAACTTATCTATGACCACAGGAAGGCATGGTGCAGACAGCCCATTCCCTTATTAGGAAACAGACCTTGCTAGGGAGCAGAAACTTAGACCTATTGATGATTCCGAGGTTTATTATGGCTTCCTGAGTCCTTCACCTCGGAAGCAAGCACCTTTAACCACTGAGCAATCTCCCCAGCCCAGAGTGACTTTCTTGAAGCAGAGGGTCTCACAGTTTAGTGCAGACTATCCTCAAATTCCTAATCATCCTGCTGCTTTAGCCTCCCAAGTTCCTAGGATGACAGGTGTGCACCATCATGCCCAGCCAGAGCTTCCATTCTGATCAACATGGAAGATGAAGCTCTGAGAGACCTCTTTCAGTACAGCATGCTGAACTGTTTTTTTTTTTTTTTTTTTTTTTTAATTAAATGCACAGTCGCACTGTTGGGAAAGCAAAGGAACTCTTCAATAAAGCTTGAACCTGAGGGGACGTGGCACCATCAATGGTGCTTGTTGATCCCTGTGGCAAGGCGGCTGGATTATGATGTGCCACATGCACACAGGCCAAGAATACCCTCATGGACTTTTCAAAATGTTAAAAAACAAAAGTACAAGTCTCATGCAGCGAGACTATAGTAAGTCTTATGAGCGCATTAATGAGAGAATCAGCAGAATGACAAAGAAAGTTCAAGGGACGATGGAATATATCCATGCGCATGATGGGTAGTGGCCATGTGTTTCTGAAGAAAGAGACCGGTGTAGCTCTTCATTTCCCACCTGGTTTTGAGGTAGGTCTCTGGTTACTCACTGATCAGTTCTCAAGCTTAGCTGGTCCACCACCTTCTGGTCAGTTTCATCTCCACCTCCCATCTTGCTGGAGATGTGCTAAGATTACAGAAGCCCCACATAGCTTCTGGCTATTGTGTGGGTTCTGGGGATCCAACCTCAGGCACCCATTCTGGCACAGCAAGCACTTTAGTCCCTGGGAATTTTATTTATTTATTTATCTATTTATTTATTTGCAAGTAGAGAGAAGAGAGACAGAGAGAATGGGTGTGCTAGGGCCTCCAGCCACTGCAAATGAACTCCAGATGCATGCTCTCCATTGAGCTTCAGGTGTTATGTGAGCTCTGGGGAACTGAACCTGAGTCCTTTGGTTTCTCAGACAAGCACCTTAACTGCTGAGGATCTCTTTCTTACTACCCCTGTGACTTTTGGTTTTTGTTTTTTTTTTTTCGAGGGAAGGTTTCACTGTAGCCTTGGCTGACCTGGAATTCACTAAGAAGTCTCAGGGTGGCCTCACACTCACAGTGATCCTCCTACCTCTGCTTCCCTAGTGCTGGGATTAAAGGCGTGCGCCACCGCGACTGGCTTCCTGTGACTTTTTAAAATCATTTTCTTCTGCAGAGGTTGGACGATCTGTTCAAAGTACACTGACTATTATTATTTTGCACACTTTTACCTTAAAAAACTCAGTTTTTTTGATGCAACAAATACCATATGTTAACCTAACAAACATTATACTGTGA
Source organism: Jaculus jaculus (assembly GCF_020740685.1). NCBI lineage: Eukaryota > Metazoa > Chordata > Mammalia > Rodentia > Dipodidae > Jaculus > Jaculus jaculus. The sequence continues at coordinate 4,522,589 of NC_059116.1, read as the reverse complement.
CCCTTAGGCTTTATGAGCAACCTCAAAGAGGTCCGGTGGCAGGGAAGGTTTCATTTAACCAACAAACAATCCCCTTTGAAACACTCCCACCTCGTCTCTTCCAGGAAAACTCCCTCCTTCATCCTTCTCCATAGACTTCTGGGTGAGTAACTGTTCATCAACTACCATGGCCATAGGACATCTTTCTGGACTTTTCAAAATGGTTGCAAATATTAGAAAAAAATAGCCTGACTCTGCACACTTAAGCAACAGAGCTTTTTAACTGCCGAGGTAGGACCTAGAATGGAAGGACCTGTTTACTCAGAACATTGGCCAGAGGAGAGGTAGAGCTGGTCTTACAAGGTAGTATCACCAGATATGGTGGTGCCCGCCTTTAATCCAGCACTCGGGAGGCAGAGGTAGGAGGATCGTTGTGAGTTCAAAGCCAGCTTGAGACTACATAGTGAATTCCTGGTCAACCTGGGCTAGAGCAAGACCCTACCTTGAAAAGAGGTGGGAGGGAGTGTCACCTGGGAATAATTCTCCTATATATTCATTTCATTCTCTCTCTCCCACTCTGCCCCCTCTCTCACACACACACACTCACATTCCTATCCTCCACATATGAACATCTTTACCCTCTTCCTCCACATGTTCCAATTTCCATGGTGTCCAGGCCCACCTCAAGCCCAAAGCATTAGAGCCAGATGACCATTGACCAAACCATGAGCCAAAATAAATAAATCATCCCTTCAAGTTCTCACAGATATTTTTCAATTTTTTTTTGTCCTGCAAGCCAGGGCCTCCAGTCACTGCAATCAAACTCCAGATGAATGGGCCACTTTATGTATCTGGCTCCACATAGGCACAGGGGAATCAAACCCAGATTGTTAGGCATTGCAGACAATGCTGAGCCTTAACTGCTGAGCCACCTCTCCAGCCTGCAAGTCTTCTAAGGCTGCATACTTCATGCTCATGTTGCTTTTTCCAACCTCCACCACTGTCAGGTGCACCCAGAGACTCAGCCACTGACTTGGTGATGGGAAGAATTTAAAGAAAAAAAAAAAACACCTCAAATGTCCCCCTGATGAAAATCACAGGGTTGTTTAAATAGTGAGTGTTATTAGTGACTATTTGTCTTTTTTTTAAATTTTTATTAACATTTTCCATGATTATAAAATATATCCCATGGTAATTCCCTCCCTCCCCACCCCCACACACAATTTTTAAAAAATATTTTATTTGGCAGGCATGGTGGTGCATGCCTTTTTTAATCCTCAGCACTCAGGAGGCAGAGGTTGGGGGTAGGTGGATCACTGTGAGTGAATTTCAGGTCAGCCTGGGCTAGAGTAAGACCCTACCTTGCAAGCAGAGAGAGAGAGAGAGAGAAAGAGAGAGAGAGAGAGAGAAGAGACAAAGACACACAGAGAGAGAATGGTGTGCCAGGGCCTCCAGCTGCTGCAAATGAACTCCAGACGCATGCACCGCTGGCTTTATGGGTACAGGAGAATTGAGCCCAGCTCATAAGGCTTTGCAAGCAAGTGCCTTAACTGCTGAGCCATCTTTCCAGCCCTCTCAGATTTTTGTTTTTATTGACAACTGCCATACTTACAGACAATAAATCATGATAATTCCCACCCCTCCCCCACTTTCCCCTTCAGAACTCTGCTCTCTATCATATCCCCTCCCTCTTTCCATTATTCTCTCTTTTATTTTGATTTCCTCATCTTTTCCTCTTATTATGAGGGTCTTGTGAAGGTAGTGCTAGGCATCGCGAGGTTGTGGATATCGAGGCCAATTTCTGTCTGAACAGTTGCGTTGCAAGCAGTCCCACCCTTCCTTTGGCTCCTACATTTGTTCCACCACCTCTTCCACCTCTCACAGATATTCTGATCACAACTAGGAAAAGCTAACAAACATTTACTTTCTCTCCATTGAGCTGGGACCCTGTAAGGTAGAGCCAGTGGGTCCAGTGTCCACCTCTCCCGTGCAGGTGTACAGATGTGTACCACCACACCCACCATTTTACATGGACTCGGGGGACCTGAACTTGGGTGCTGAAGCTGAAGGTGGCAAGCACTGTGCCCACTGAGCCGTCCCCCCAGCAGCTGCAGAGTTTTCCTTGGTGCTGTACCATGTAGACATTTCCTGCTGCCTGCATGGCTGAACTCAAGTCTCCAGCCCTTCCGATGGTCAGGAAGAATTCTGTGACCCAAAGCCTGTGCCCTAAATCACATTGGGAAGACCGACTGGTGCCACCACAGCCCAGGGCATCACATGATTGTGGGGCATGACAAGGGAAGGGTTTTAGAAATTAGCTCTCAGTAGCTGCCCCTCCAGGAAGACCTCATTCAGGGAAGGTTGCTTCTGTATTCCACAGTCATAAATTCCTGAGTTATTAGTTATGAAGATTGCCTCTGTGAGCCCTGCAGCTGTGTCTCCTCTCACCCCCTCATCATACCACGCAATTTAGCATGGAGCTCTTGGCAGTTATCCAACAGATCATTGATAGCAAGTGAGCTGAAGCCTGGCATCCCTCAGTGGAAAGTGGATGCCCCTTGGGTATGTGAGTGGCAAGGAGAAAGACAGGTTGGATGGGAAAGAACCTGAGGTGTTGGGGAATGCTGGGTAAGGAAACCAGTGATGCATTTTGAATATGTAGACAATCTTTCAAAAACAAATTAATGTTAATTGTGTTTGCTTTTTTCCTTAACAAATCTATATTCACATATTCCAGTGCAAAAATTACAAAACTGTGTGCAGTGAGAAGTCTCCCTTCCAGTTGGATAATTTAAATAAAACTCAAGGATGGAAACATCTGTGCTTTACTTTTCCCCCGCTCCCCTCAGAATATACCCTGCTCTCTGGATGGATTTGAGGGAATGTTAATATGCTGTTTTGACCAAATGAGCTGCATGTAAAAAAGCACCATCCACATTTAGGGGAATGTGTCCTAACCTCTGCCAGACAGAAGCCATTAGGAAACACCTTTACCTAGGCATGGTGGCACATGTCTGGAATCTTTCTGGCATTTGGGAAGCTGGAACAGGAAGAATTCAAGTTCACCATAGGCTACAGAGTGACTTCTAGACCTGCCTAGGATAAATAGCAAGGAGATTGTCACGGAAGGGAGGGAAGGAGGAAGGGGACGGGAGGGAAAGAAGGAAGGCTTTCCTTCTGTATAACACAGTTGCTTTCTCTGAGACGCCCTGTGTTATTTGGGCTGACGGGTCCCTTCCTTTGAAAGATCAAAGGTCATGGGTCCTTGGAGCTAGGATCTCAGCCCACGCCACTCTCAGCATGTCATGAGTACATGAGGAGCCCCAGTTACTCTAACCAGTTGGATTTCATTTTAATTTGTGAAATGTTTTATACTCATCATTTATTTGTCATGCCAATTAGAGGCTCTTGTACCCATTTAGCCTTTCAACTAGTTCCCTGGCAAATCAAGCAGCAGTATTCTAGACCCGCTTGTCTCCAGGAAGCCAGCAGGGCTGTTAGTCGGGGAGTGTGCCAGAATTAAAGCAGGCCAGTTAGCAGCAATCACCTTTGCAAACAAACCCAGCTGGTGGTGACCAGGGACAAAGCCATGTCTACAATCACCTGTTGGTCCGGAAACCTGGGGAGTGTGTCTGGGGATCACTTCCCACACGCCTGTGTCACTTCTTGGCATCTGTCATCAAGCTTGCCAAATATTGTGTTGCTTTCCCTGCCTCTTCTCGTAGGCTGTGGCAGGAGAACAGACGGTACGGCAGACAAACCCCCAGGAGTCAGTGGGCCTGATACCCCTTTCACTTCTCAGCACTTCTAAAACCCTCAGACATATCTTTCTTTGTCTTTATAGTAAGAAATAAAAATTTAACTTGATCTTGACAACCTCCATACATACAGACAATATACCATGACCATAATCCCTTCCCACCACTTTCCCATTCCCTCCCCCCCATCCCCTTCCATTGAATCCCTTCTTTCCAACTAGTCTCTCTTCTATTTTGAGGTCATTTTGATTTTTTTGGGGGGGGAGGGTTCGAGGTAGTGTTTCACTCTAGCCCACATTGACCTGTAATTCTGTGACCCTATGTAGGCTCTATGTAGGCTCAGGGTGACCTCAAACTCACAGTGATCTTCCTACCTCTGCCTCTCAAGTGCTCGGATTAAAGGTGTACACCACCATGCCCAGCTTAAATATTTTTAATTTTTTTATTTACTTATTTGATTGAGACTGACCAAGAAAGAAGCAGATAGAGAAAGTATTAGCAAGTCAGGGTGTCCTGCTGCTACAAACATATTCCAGCATGTACCACTTTGTGCACGTGGCTCTGTGTGGGAACTGGGGAATTGAACCTGGGTTGTCAGGCTTTTGCAAGCAAGTGCCATTAACTGCTGAGCTATCTCTCCAGCCCCTTGATGTGTCATCATTTTTGTTTTCCTCTCCTACTATGTAGGCCTTGTGTAGGTAGAATCAGCCACTGTTTGACCCATGGCCACTTTGTGTCTGGAAGACAGTATGGAAAAACCATATTCCAAGGATTCCTTTCTTTTCCTTTGGTTCTTACATTCCTTCTGCCACCTTTTCCACAATGGCCCCTGTTGACTCACTTAGGGAGATGTCCCAGTGGTTAAAGGTGCTTGCTTATGAAGACTCCCAGGCCCGGTTTGATTCCCCAGTAACCATGCAAAGCCAGATACAAAGTTTTACATACACCTGGGATTTGTTTACAATGGCAGGAGGCCTTGGCATGCCCATTATATCTATCTATCATCTAGCTATCAATCAATCATATATCTATCTCTAGCAAATAAATTTTAAAAGGAGAGAGAGATTCTCAATGCTGAACACTCCCCATAACCCTCAGAGATATCACTCAAAGTATTATTTGAGGCTGTGTCCTCCCTGCCCAGCAGTTTCATGCCACACCTTGGCTTCACAGGGTCGTGGGAACTCCATCAGGTGTCTGGTTCAGTGAGCCTAGTGGACTGCTCTGCTGGGCCTGTTACCAGATACCACTCACTGCAGGTGGGCAGAGATGAACTGTAGATGGGAATCTCACAGCTCTGGAGGTTTGAAATCTGAGGTCCAGGTGTTGGGAAGGGAAGACCTGGTTCCTTCTGAGGACTGGGAAGGAGAATGACTTGCAGGCCTGTCTCTAGCTTCTAGTGGGCGTTGTCCCTTCTTTGTCTTGTAGATAGAGTGATCTCCACTTTCATCTCTCTCCAAGATGCCCATTTGTGAGGACACAGTCCTGCCGTTGGATGGCTACCTGTGTCCATTCGGAGCTCACTGCACTAGTTACTTCACTAGTTACGTCTGCACGGACTCCGGGTGTTCAGCGTGGTCGAATGCTGAGTGCCGGCAGGTGAAGACGTCAACATTTGAACTTTCGAGAGGAACAATTCAATTTGTAACGCTGGGGTGTAACCTGAGGATGTGGACTGATTTCCCAAACTCAGATTGTAGCTTCTGGACAATCAGACTAGGCCTGCCTTGTGGGCAACTGTGAGCAGTGAGTGCTGTGCCGAAGAACTGGGCATGGTGGCGCACACCTTTAAACCTAGCACTTGGAGGACAGAAGTAGGAGGATCACTGGGAGATGGAGGCCAGTCTGAGATTACATAGTGACTTCCAGGCCAGCTTGAGCTAGAGCGAGACCTCACCTCAAAAAAACCAAAGAGATCCTGGGTGTGGTGGCGCCCACCTTTCATTGCAGCACGTGGGAGATAGAGGTAAGAGGATGGCTGTGAGTTCGTGGCCACCCTGAGACTACATAGTAAATGGAGCAAGGTAGCTTTTTATAGGCAGTGGGCCTCAGGAGAACATGGATGTCACCTTGCCTGCCCTGGAGGGACTAGAACCCATGTCTGATCCATTCTCATTCAAGATAGCTGCAGGCAAGAATTCAGCAGTGTTTCTGCTTCTTCAAGCTCTCTCGGGCCTGGCACACCTGGGAGGCCACTTCTGAGCCATCATCTTGAGCCCAGCAACCAATCAGGTCTCCCCCTTATACACCTGAATCTGATGACGGGACTCATCCTAAGTAGATGCCTGACCCATACAAGAGCGCCTGACTGCATGTGTAAACCTCTTGGTCCTTTTCAATCCTCCTGTCCCCTGACTGTCCCAGGTCTTGTTTAGGGAAGCTCTGCCCGTGCCCAGCCTGACTGGGAACGGGAGGATCTCTCTGCTGCTACAGGGGCATTTCCAGGGCACTGGAAAGCAGGCAGAGAAATGTGTGTCCTGGGTCTGGAGGCTTTCTTCCTAACCATCTCCCCGCAGCCTTCACCCCCCTGGTCTTTGCTTCCAGGTCAGTCCCCATGGTGAGCTCTCCTCCTTCATGACATGGCTGCAGAGGAGGGTTTCTTCCCGTTCTGCACTCTCCTGACTTGTCTTGGGGCTTCCTGTTTTGCTGTGGGCATCTTTCCTGACTCCCCGAGCCCTCCACATGCTCTCAGTCTGCGTGGCTCTCCCGTGTGAGGGGTCCTGTAGCTTGGGCATTCCTGCTTTGCTTTCCGTGTGTATGTGTGTGAATGTTTATGTATATGTGTGTATGTATGTGCATGCTATGTATGTGTATGTGTGTGTGCATATGTGCCATGTGTGCATGTGTATATATGTATTGTGTTTGCATGTATATATGGGTATGGGTGTCTGTGTATGTGTGTATATGTATGTGGGTATGTGTGCTGTGTATGTATGCACGCATGTGTGTTTGTATAACTGTGTGTGCATATATGTATGTATGTGTGTTGTGAATGTGCATGCATGCATGCATGTATGTGCGTCTTCCTTCTCTAAGGGTTTCCTCCCAGGCAATGTGAAGGAGAGTTTCTCCATCTCCCCTCCTCTCCCTGTGAGATTGAAAAGAGGGAGAATCTCTTCTTGGCTTGGGGCTTCCTGCCAGCCTTCCCTCTAAACTCTCCCTAAAATAAATGCATAACTCGTTTACCCTTTTCAGAGTCTTTTTTCAATTCTTTGCTAACTCAGATAAGAATTCAAAAGTTGGGGTCCATGAGCCTGGGATCTCCTGCATTTTTGTGGAATTTAATCCCTCCCTGGACCCAGTGACTGGCACCTGAAGGCATCAACCATAAATCCTCACGGGGCTTCCACATTCTTACCCTACAGTTTCTAGATGAGCTTGTCCTTGAAGGGCCTTGTGTTCCATGTTCTTCTGTTCAGAGAAAAAGTATTGTTGGTTAGAAACCAACCAACCATGACCAAAACCACTTGACAGTACAGAGCCCTAGTAGAGATCAGAAAATGAGAACAAATTCTCAAACCTGGTCAGATACTAAATGGAAAGTGATTCCTTCTGTATTATTTTTAATGTCATTTTATTTATTTGCAAGCATATATATGTGTATACACACACACACATATATAAGATAGATAGGTAGGTAGGTGGGTAGGTAGAGAGAGAGAGAGAGAGGGAGGGAGGGAGTATGGACTCACCAGAGCCTCTAGCCACTGCAAATGAACTACAGATGCATGTGCCACTTTGTGCATCTGGCTTATCTGGGTATTGGGAACTTGAACTTGGGTCATTAGGCTTTATAGGCAAGTGCCTTAACTGCTGAGCCATCTGTCCAGCCCCCAGCTCATTTATTTATCTTTTTTAACTTTTAAAAAATATTTATTTATTTATTTGAGAGAGATAGAGAAATAGGCAGGGAGAGGGGGAATGGGCACGCCTCTAGCCCCTGCAAATGAACTCCAGATATGTGCATCCCCTTGTGCATCTGGCTAACGTGGGTCCTGGGGAATCAAACCTGGGTCCTTTGGCTTTGCAGGCAAGTGCCTTAACTGCTAAGCCATCCCTCCAGCCCCAGCTCATCTCTTCTATTCACTTTTGGTTACAATTCTATTTTTATAGAGTGTATTCCCATTCCCCCCATATATATATACTTGCAGCTATTACAAGCTAAGACCCATAAATCAGAGAGAACACATGGTTTTGGTCTTCAGAGTTTGAGTAATTTCACTTAATATGATGCTTTCCAGGTTTACCTATCTTTCTGCCAATTTCACAATCTCATTTTTCCCATACTGCTGAATAGAACTCTGCTGTGCATCTGCACTCACCTGTCCTTGAACATCTAGGCCACAGGAAGCTGATCTTGACTAACAGGGTCTTAAGTGGAAGTGGGCTAACCCAAGCAGTCCTGCCTGTTCTAGAGAAGAGCAAGCCACGAAACACACATGAAATCCACTGTGAAATGAGAAAGGGACTGTGACATGCTGTGTAGTCAGGACCTGTGCAGAGAAATAAGGAGGGACTTGCCCCACATCCTCACCTCAGCCCTCCTGTTTGTCAGCTCCAGGGTGTGTTGATCCTAGTACCCATCATGTCCATTGATTCCCACTGACCTGTAGGTACAACGAAGCCCAGACCATCTGTATCATTTCATTACACTACATGCCACCACAAAGTCAATATCCATGTTATTGCAGTGAGCTTCACATTGCTGGCCCTGGGGAACTGAACCCAAGCTGACAGACTTGACAAACAAGCACCTTTAACCACTAAGCCATCTCTCCAGCCCCAAGATAGTTTATTCTTAAGCTGAATCTGACTGACCATGGCCTGGGAACACAGATTGAAGTTGGCCTGGGTAACATGTAAACAGTTTCATGAAATCTTTATAGTTACAGAACAAAAGAAGGTCGTAAGTCAGGGCACTTTCCAAACAGAGTTGTGATAACTATGAGGCAAGTGAGGTACAGTGAAGCGGGGAACTCTCTTCCACAGGCTTCAGGTGCTAGATGGTGACATTCTTAGCTTTCGGGTTGGTGGCCGTCAAGGGGCTGTAAGAATATGCTCCAGGGGCTGGAGAGATGGCTTAGTGATTAAGGCGTTTGCCTGCAAAGCCTAAGGACCCAGGTTCAATTCCCCAGGACCCATGTGAGCCAGATGCACAAGGGACACATGCATCTGGAGTTCGTTTGCAGTGGCTGAAGGCTCTGGCATGCCTATTCTCTTTCTCTCTTCCTCCTTTTTCTCTCTCTCTCTCAAATAAATAAATAAACTATTTTGTTTTTATAAAAAAGAATCTATTCCAAAAGTCTCACCTGATAGTCACCAGGATGGGTGCTTAGTCACAGAGGTAGACAGTGGCTATGAAGGGGACTCAGTAACTTGGTTCTGGATCTGCAACGTTCTTACTCTCCACAGAGAGTTAATCAGCTGTTCCATGTCCCAGTCAGCTTCACGCTGCTGGCAGAAAACACCCGACCCAGAGCAGCTTGTGGGCTTGTTTTGGCTCACAGACTCTAGGGGAAGCTCCACGATGGAAGTGGAAAACATGGCATGAGCAGAGGCTGGACATCACCTCCTGGCCCACATCAGGTCAATGACAGCAGTAGGACAGTGTGCCAAATACTGGCAAAGGGAAGCTGGCTGTAACACCCATAAGCCAGTCCCCAACAATACACAACCTCCAAGAGACTCCAGTTCCCACCAGCTAGGGACCTAGCATTCAGAGCATATAAGTTTATGGGGGACACTTGAATCACACCACTATAGTAGACCATACAGAACCCTCAATGTAGGTATAGATTGTTCTTTTGTTTCTGGACATTGTGGTTTATAGTATGTAAAGTCCAGTAATAGAATGGCAAAATAACTGACTAATAGCCAGGGCTCACTGGGAGTGCGGGAGTGCTAGGTACATCAGACCAGATCAACAGTTGAGAGACAGACCCAATAAAAGGACATAGGGAGGGAAAAGACAAGCAGGGATGTAAAAAAATAAAAAATCAAAGAGGAATCCCAGAGAAGTAGCAGGACAGCCAGACTTCCCTTGGGACTCAGGAAAAGCAGGTGATGAAGTTAGGGAAGGACTAAGGATGTGTAGTTCACTAGTCACGTGCTTACCCAGTAAGCACAAGTGCCTGGGTTCAAATCCTAACATTGCAAAAACCAGGAAAACATCTTGCTATGTCCCCAAAGCACTATGTATGCTGCCATTGCACAGACATGTGGTCTTTCATTAATGTTTTATTGACATCCTCCATACATATAGACAATCTACCATGATCTCAATTCCCTCCCACCACCCTCTCCTTTCCCCATCACATGGTCTTGAAAGGTTAATATCAGGAGCCCTTGACCCAAATGTAAACACTGAATCTACCAGGGTACATGCTTGTAACTTTCTTAGGGAAAAGCCAAGTCGAGGAGAAGAGGTGAATCACTAACCCAACTGAGCATGAGGAGAGGGCTGGGGGTGCAGGCCAGGTGTGGCCATCGCCCTTCCCTTAGTCTCTGTGTTCCTAGGTGCTCAGCCAGGCCATGGAGACCATTGGAAGTAGCCTCACTCCACAGAGGGCCTCGCCACCCCCAGCAGGGACATGGCTCAGTCAGTGAAGTGCGTGCCACACAAGCGTGTGGACCTGAGTTCAGATCCTTACACCCATGTAAAAGCTGCCCTGTGGTGACACGTGCCTGTAATCCCAGAGCTGGGGTGGGGGTGGAGATGGTGTGGTGGTTGGATTCAGGGGTCCCCCATAAACTCAGGTGTTCTGAATGCTAGGTTCTCAGCTGATAGAGATTTGGGAATTAACACCTCCTGGAGGCAGTGTATTGTTGGAAGTGGGCTTATGGGTGTTTCCCCTTGCCAGTGCTTGGCACACTCTCCTGTGGCTATTGTCCACCTTAGTTGGCCAAGGGGTGATGTCCACCCTCTGTTCATGCCATCGTTTCCCCTGCTATCATGGTGCTTCCCCCTTGAGCCTATAAACCAAAATAAACCTTTTTTTTCCTCATAAACTGCTCTTGGTTGGGTGATTTCTACCAGCAATGCGAACCTGACTGCAACAGTAAAGTGGTACTGAGGAGTGGGATTGCTGCTAGACACCTGACTGTGTGGCTTTGGCCTTTTGGATTTTCAAGAGGGATGTGGAATGATTTGAAACCTTAGCATAAGAGATGCTTTGTAGTGCTGTAAGTACCCCTTGATGGACTATTCTGGTCAGCGTTGAAAGACCTGAATGCAGTAAGAATTACGGACTGTGAGGTTTGGTTTAAGAGGGCGAGAAAGAGCTTTGCTTGGACTGGGCTAGCAGTTTGTGTGAGAAGCTTGTTGTTATGCCCATGTCCTGAGAAGTTATGCAGGGTTGCTTTGTGTAGAAATGAATGGGTGTGGCCAGGCATGGTGGTGCATGCCCTTAATCCCAGCACTTGTGAGGCAGAGGTAGGAGGATCACCGTGAGTTTGAGGCTACCTTGAGATTGTATAGTGAATTCCAGGTCAGCCTGAGCTAGAGCAAGACCCTACCTCATAAAACCAAAAGAAAAAAAAAAAAAAGAAAAAGAAAAGAAAGAAAAGAAATGAATGGGTGTGAACAGAGGGATATGGCACAGGAAGAAAAATCTTTGGGTGAACTGTTGCCTATTTAGCTGCAATTGAGAAATTATAACCTTTGAGATTGGGCCATCTGACCTGCACTGGGGCAACAGGAAGAATGTAGATTCTTTGGAAGGGGCCTGAGTGCTCAAGGAGTGTCCTGTTCTTCAAAGTCTGCTTTATTCCCTCCTGGATGAACACAGTGGCACCCTGCCTGGTATTGTGGAGTATAAGAAATGCAGGAAAAAGAGGGTCATTGGGTTTGCGACACAGTCTTATGTTTTGGAAATGGCCATAGGCAGTGTGAAGCAGGTTTGCTGGATGCCTGCAGGAAGACCCCTTGGGACCACGAGGATGAACTGTGGATTGCAGTAGAGACCCAGTGGAGATGCCAGGACCATGAGATGGCTGGTAAGGAAAGCTGCTGGCCCCAGATCAGGTTATCTAGGACTGTGAGTAGCCTAGCTGGAGGGGCAGAATTAGAAACCCAGAGACTTGTTACGGGTTAGAATTATCAGACTTGGAGATTTGTCACTGGCTAGAGTTGTTGGACTTAAAACTACAGAGTTTGATGTTTGCCCTGGTGGTCTTAAATCTTGTATTGGTTTGAGTATTTCTTTGTTATGCCCAGTGCCATCTTTTGCAGTGTGAATGTTTATCCTGTGCCATTATGGGTTTTGGGGGGATTTTTTGGTATTAAGTCTCAGTTAAAAGACATTGGATTATGGGGATGTTTGAATATCATTGGGATTGATGAAAAACTATAGGGACTTTTAAAGATGGGCTGAATGCATTGCATTTTACATCATGGATGGTTAACAGTTTATGGGGGCCAGTGGCAGAGTGTGGTGGTTTGATTCAGGTGTCCCCCATAAACTTAGGTGTTCTGAATGTTAGGTTCCCAGCTGATGGACTTTTGGGAATTAATGCCTCCTAGAGGGAGATCCTTGGGGATAAGTGGCTAGCTAGTCTAGCTAAATTAGTGAGCTCCAGGTTCAATGAGAGACCCCTTCCTCAAAAAATAAGGTAGAGCTGGGTGTGGTGGTGCACGTCTTTAATCCCAGCACTCAGGAGGCAGAGGTAGGAGGATTGAGACCACCCTCAAAAAAAATCTAAAAATAATAACAATAATAAGGTAGATGGTGAGGGTCTCACTGTAGCTCAGGCTGACCTGGAATTCACTCTGTATTCTCAGTGAGCACTTTAGAGACGGGGAAAACAGCTCCACTCAAGTGCTGTGATTAAAGATTCAAAAATACAATCTTCTGGACTGGAGAAATGGCTCAGGGGTTAAGATGCTTGCTTCCAAAGCCTCACGGCCTTGGTTTGGTTCTCCAGTGACCTCATGGAGCCAGATGCACAAAGTGGTACATGTGTCTGGAGTTAGTTTGCAGCAGCAAGAAGCCATGGCATGCCCATCCCCCCACCCCCCACTTCTATCTCTCTGTGCAAATAAATAAAAACAATAATTTTTAAAAATAGGTTTATTTTTGAAAAATACAATCTTCTGGGCTGGGAATGTAGCTCAGCGAGCAGAGAGTTTGCCTAGTATACATGAAGTCCTGGGTTTGAACCCCAGGGTCACATAAACCAGATGTGGGAGTAATCCTATCACTCAGAAGGTGGAAGCAGGAGGATCAGAAATTCTGGGCTATCCTCAGCTACACAGTGAGTTTGAGGGCAGCTGAGGATACATGAAACCCTTTCTAAAAATGGGTTAGAGACATGGCTTAGTGGTTAAGGCGTTTGCCTGCAAAGCCAAAGGACCTTGGTTCGATTCCCCAGGACCCATGTAAGCCAGATGCACAAGGGGGCACATGCGTTGCGAGTTCATTTACAGTGGCTGGAGGCCCTGTCATGCCCATTCTCTGTCTCCCAAATAAATCAAGTTTAAAAACCAAAAAAAAAAAAAAAAAAGAAGAAATCCTCTCATTCTCTAACATCCATCTCCTCTACCCTAACATGTAAGTGATGAAAGCAGTATGGGGCTTGCTGGATGAAAGGCAATGAACTTAAGATACTGAAATAATACCAAATGCATGGGTCACAGAAAAGACACCCAAAGTAGAGACAGCCACTACACAGGACAGAGCCCAGGACGACTGAGTCAGGCCATCATGGCTGTCAGACAGACTAAGGCTCCAAGGCATCATTTCCAACAAAAGGAAACTAAGGCACGAGGCAGTCCCATGCAACTGCTGCAGAAGAGCCACACAAGATGCTTGGGAAGATGCCAAGAGCTCTGTCACTCTGGCGGGAGCTTCTGCCCAGCCATCTGTATAAACTGCTGCATCCCTGGCTCCGGTGGTATTTTCTAGAAGGCCTTGGGACCCACTCCCCCAACAGGCTGCCCTCCCTGACGCCGGGCAGGCATGGCCAGCTGAGTGAGGAAAGCACACACACGCATTACAGTGTGTTCTCCTTCAGTTTCATTGTGATCCATCTAGATCACAGATAACCTTTCAGTAATCTGAAATGCCAATAAAAAGAACCTCTCTGGGAGCTACACAGTGTTTGGGAAGGCTGCGCTAGTGAGCACACCTGGAGCCTTTGCATCCGTTCTCTATGTGCTTTGGAGGCATGGAGGGGAGGAATATTAGCTGCGTAAAAGGTCATGACCACAAATTGTTTCTGGCCAAATAAATTTGACGCGGCCGAGTGGAAAAGCCTGTGTGGCTATTCAGTTCTTGCTAATGCGCTGTCACTGTTATTCCCCACCCCTCAGGCCAGGACACAGGCACGTCTTCCCATGCTCACTTGTAAATCTTTTTCTTGTGTGTTATTGTCTTTTTGTTTTTAAATCATAAAGAAATGTATCATAACTCTTTGGTATACATATACCTTTACCACTTAATTATTTATTTGGGGAGAAGGGTTTGAGGTAGGGTCTCACTCTAGCCGAGGCTGACCTGGAATTCACTATGTAGTCTCAGGGTGGCCTTGAACTCATGGCGATCCCTCTTTACCTCTGCCTCCCGAGTGCTGGGATTAAAGGCGAGCACCAACACACCCGGATATCATTTATTTTTTTAATCTCTATTTTGTTTTCTGTTTTTAACACTTTCGTACATGAATATAATGTATTTTTATCTTATTCTCTCCCTCCCACAACTACCCTTTCTTATCCCCCTCCCATTGACACTGTTGTTTCTTTATATTTTTATTTATTTGAGAGAGGTGGGATGGGAATGGGTGTACCAGGGCCTCCAGCCACTGCAAACCAACTCCAGATGCGTACACCATGTGCATCTGGCTTACTTGGGACCTGGAGAATTGAACCTGGGTCTTTAGGCTTCGCAGGCAAGTGCCTTAACCACTAAGCAACCTCTTCAGCCCAACACTTTTCTTTTTTTAAAAAAAAATCTATTTTATTTACAAGGAGAGAGAGAGAATGAGAATGTGTGTGCCAGGGCCTCTAGCAGCTGCAAACAAACTCCAAATGCCTGCACCACTCTGTGTATCTGGCTTTATGTGGGTACTGGGGAATTGAACCCAGGTTGTCAGACATTGCAGGTAAGTGCCTTAACTGCTGAGCCATCTCTCCAGCCTCACTGACACTTTCTTATTCCCCATGTTACTTTCATGCCTTTTTTTTTAACCCATTGAGTTAAGTCGGGGTTGTCTGTGTGAGCAGGGATGATGGGAGATTATCTACCATGAGATGGATGACGTGCCAGTGACCACACCACTGAGGAATCTTAACTGCCCCCTCCTGGCACCCATGAGTGGCCATTAGCCGTTCTGGGGGGGGGGGGGATCTCATGGATCCATCTTGCTCCTTTTTTCTGTACTCTCACTCTCATTTCTTCCTTGCTCCAAGCATCGCCTGGCTTAGCCACTCTTCACAGCTCCACTCAAGTACTGCTTTGCTGGGTTCCAAACTTGAGAGTCACTGGAGGCCTGGAGGAACACACTGCTCAGGGTGGGCCTGAGGGTATGGTGCCGGAGGCCTGGAGGGGAATAGGGAAGTGGGTTTCTAATGCCTTCCCAGGTGAGGTGCTGCTGGGGCAGGGACCACACCACTAGGACACCTTGCTCAGACAACCCTCTCTTCCACCTCTCCCTGGGCTCTGTCTTGCCCACCAAATCACACCCCACTCGACTCACTGGTTCCTGGGAGACCTTCACTCTCAATACTACACTGGCTACTCAAGATGCTAGATGCATTAGGGAAGCTTCCAGAAGGAACTGAGAGTCACCGGGAAGCTTGCCAATGCTGGAGTGCAAATCTTGAACATTTAGT
Source organism: Jaculus jaculus (assembly GCF_020740685.1). Classification (NCBI taxonomy): domain Eukaryota; kingdom Metazoa; phylum Chordata; class Mammalia; order Rodentia; family Dipodidae; genus Jaculus; species Jaculus jaculus. The sequence goes on along the minus strand of NC_059116.1, from coordinate 4,507,025 downwards.
TCCTAAGCTGTCCCAGAGGAGCTTACTGGCTTTGCTCAACCCTGGAAGTCAGTGTGGGTTCCATGTGGGTCCCTAGGATTGTGATTTCTCTGGGCTGGTTCCCAGGGTTAGTTTTATTTATTTATTAGAGAGAGCAAGAGAGAGAGTCAGAGAGAGAATTGGCATGCCAGGGCCTCAGCCACTGAAATCGTACTCCAGACACTTGTGCCACCTAATGGGCATGTGTGACCTTGCACTTGCCGCACTTTGTGCATCTGGCTAATGTGAGATCTGGAGAGCCAAACATAGGTCCTTAGGCTGTGGCAGGCAAGTACTTTTAACTGCTAAGCCATCTCTCTGGCACCCTCCCTCCACCCCCATCAGTTTTTTATAAACTTGATGGGCACTGGGGCTGAGCAGTTCCCCCAATAATGTTGTGACCCAGAAGTGCCAGAAACTTCTGAAGGGACCCTCCCCACCAAGCATCCCACATTGTGTTTGTCCTGGGGTGTGAGTAGAGGGTAGGACAGCACAATGGGCATCTGACGCATTCAGTAACAAGCCAGGGACACAGGCGTGGTGGCGCACGCCTTTAATCCCAGCACTCAGGAGGCAGAAGTAGGCTGATCTCTGTGAGTTGAAGACCACCCTGAGACTACACAGTGAATTCCAGGTCAGCCTAGGCTAGAGTGAGACCCTACCTCAAAAAAAACAAAAATTTAAATCCAAGGACATCAAGATCAAGTCGGACATGTCCCTCATCTGTCCCCAATCCCAACCAGACATTAAACCCAAGATCAAAAGCACAGTGTGGTGGCGCAGGCCTTTAGCCCCAGCACTTGGAGACGGAGGTAGGGGCCCTGCTGGGAGTTCCAGGCCAGCCTAGGACTACAGGAACATTTCCAGGTCAGCATGGGCTAAAGCAAGCTCTACCTCAAGAACAAACGAAATAGGACCAAAAGTTTCACTTCAAGAACTTCAAAAAGTGGACAATGGAGGTCACTAAAGAAGAAAAACAGACTAGAAACCATGCATGTATTTCCAAAAAGTTTAGAAATTTATCTATTGCTCAGCTGCTCTAAAATATCCAGGTAGGGTTGTCTGTCTGCCATCTGAAAATAAACCAGCATTCCATTTGGTTCTGTTCAAAGTTCCTTACCTACCCATGGATTAACCAGTTTTCCTGGGAAACTTCTAGTGAATTCCGTGAAGGCTTGTGAGTTCCTCCATGGGTTTCTCCAGTGCTGCCCTCTGGTGGTGTCCTGAGCACCTGCCATGAATGCTTCCCGATTCTGCTCATGTATGTGTTCAAAGCTAGAAACTTCACCCACCAAAGGAGGCAAGGTGCGGCTTGCCAAGCACAGCTTCCCCTGCGTCTGAATCTGTTAAAATCCTTAGTGCTTCGTTCATGTCTTGGGTACAGAGGAGAGAAACCATCAAGCACTATAAACCAGGCAGGTGGCAATATGCCTGTAATTCTAGCACTGTAGAGAAGTGGAGGCAGGAGGATCTGGAGTTGCTGTCATGCATAGCAAGTTCAAAGCCAGCCTGGGATAGCTGAGACCTCATCTCCAAAAAGAACAAAGAGTTTCTTGTAGTGTAGCGATCATCAAGTTTGCCTTACACAGAAAGCATGGGGATGGAGAGGTAGCTCAATTGGGGGTTGTGTGTGTAGCATGCAGTAAGCCCTGGGTTTGATAGCAGCACCAAATAAAAAACAGTTGTAATCCAGACATGGTGGCGCACACCTTTAATCCCAGCACTCAGGAGGCAGAGGTGGGAGGATCGCCATGAGTTCGAGGCCACCCTGAGACTCCATAGTGGATTCCAGGTCAGCCTGGGTTAGAGTGAGACCCTACCATGAAAAAACAACAAAAAATCAATTGTGGGGTTGGAGAGATGGCTCAGCAGTTAAGGCATTTACCTGCAATGACTAACAACCTAGGTTCAATTCCCCAGTATGCACATAAAGCCAAATGCACAAGATGGTGCATGCATCTGGAGTATGTTTGCAGTGGCCCTAATGCACCCATTCTCTCTCTCTCTCTCTCTCTCTCTCTCTCTCTCTCTCTCTCTGCTTGAAAATAAAAATATTTTTTGAAGGTTCCATGTGTATGTGTTTGGCATATATGGATACAGAAAGAGAAGAAAGGTAGGGGAGAGAGTATTATTTACTTCCACTGCTGCACCCATGTGGACTGGCAGGAAAAACAGAGAATGAAGTTGGACATAACAACAGTCTTTCAGGGCCTCAGGACCCCATTGTACAATGATGTTGCTGCATAAAGGCCTGTCCCAGTCCAAGTGTGACTAAAAACAAAATGAAAGCAAGGACACTTTCCTCACAATCACACCACCGATCTCAACCCTGAGGCCTGAGTTCAAATCCCCAGCACCCATGTAAATGCCAGGCATGGTGGTGCATCACTAATCCCAGAGCTGGGGAGGTGGTGACAAGAAATCCCTGGGGTACATTAGCTAGCTCGTTTAGCCATACCCCGCCCCCCCAAAAAACAGCAGACTATTCTAGAAACAATTTTTATGTTTTAAACTGCTCCCCATTCTGAGTAGTATAATGAAATCTTGTATCCGATTCCTCCCTCCCACCCTCCCCAGTCGTGGGTCACGTGCTGTCATTCTGTTGGTCACTTAGCGGCTGTCTTAGTCGTCAGACCAACTGTGGTATTTGGGAAGATGGCTCACAGATCAGACATGTCACTGTCACGGGGTTTGTATTCAGGGGACCCTGATTTTACTCAGAAGGTATGATTTTTACTTAGAATTATGATTCACCTGTGCAAGGAGAGGCTGGAAAGTGCTGTGGTTAATCAGAAAAGGCAAAAGTATGAGAAGATGTTTAAAGAGAAATGGAGAGGGGAAGGCCACATTCACACAGCATTTATTGCAGTATATTGTTATAATTACTCTGGTGTCATTGTTATTTATTTCTTTTTTAATGTTTATTTATTTATTTATTTGCAAGGGGGAAATAAAAAAGCATGACATGGCCCCTCACCACTAAATACTAACTGCAGATGCACTGCTTTGTGCGTCTGGCCTTGCATGGGTGCTGGGGAATTGAACCCAGACCAGGCTTTGTAAGGAAGCACCTATAACTGCAATTTCCTTGTTGCTGAGTTCTTACTATACCTAATTTACAAATTAAACTTTATCATTGGCATGCATGTGTAGAGAAAAACAACATGCAAATTTTTAGACATTTACTGGGGGCCCTGGAAGTGGACCCCTGGGGATTAAGGGGACCGGTTGTGGTGGTTAGATTCAGGTGTCCCCCATAAACTTAGGTGTTCTAAATTCTAGGTCCCCAGCTGATGGCAATTTGGGATTTAAAGCCTCCTGGAGGCAGTGTATTGTTGGAGGTGGGCTTACGGGCACTATAGCCAGCTTCCTCTTGCCAGTGTTTGGCACACTCTCCTGTTGCTGTTGTCCGCCTCTGCTCATGCCATGCTTTCCCCTGCCATCATGGAGCTTCCCCTCGAGTCTGTAAGCCAAAATGAATCCTCTTTCCCCACAAGCTGCTCTTAGTCAGGTGTTTTCTGCCCGCAATGTGAACTTGACTGCAACACCAGTATAGCTTCTTAGAGCTGCTATAAGAAAGTACCTCAAGGGCTGGAGAGATGGCTTAGCGGTTAAGGAAATTGTCTGCAAAGTGTAAGGACCCAGGTTGGATTCTCCAGGTCCCACATAAGCCAAATGCACATGATGGCACAGGCGTCTGGAGTTTATTTGCAGTGGCTCCTCTCTCTGACATGCCCATTCTCTCTCTCTCTCATAAATAAGTAAAAATAAAATATTTTTTAAAAAGAAAGTAGCCAGGTGTGGTGGCACACACCTTTAATCCCAACACTCAAGAGGCAGAGGTAGGAGGACCACCATGAGTTTGAGGCCACCCTGAGACTACATAGTGAATTCCAGGTCAGCCTGAGTTAGATGAGACCCTACCTTGAAAAAAATAATAATAATAAATAATAAAAGAATAAATAATAAATTTAAAGTACCACAAACTGGGTAGCTTAAAACAGGAGGAACTTGTATTTCTCTCACACCATGGGGGCCCAAATGTCTGAAATGGAGGTGAGTGGAGCCCTGTGCTCACTGAGGGTCTAAGGAAGACTTCGTCCTCAGTTCTCCCAGCTTCTGCCAGGCCATCCCCCATACGGAAGGTGTGTCTTCTAGCCCTCTTCCCTCTGTGTGTGTCTGTCTCTTTTCATAAAAACAAGTCACACCCCAACATTCATTTAATGTAAAGACCTCTGGAGACAGTGTCTGAAACACTGTTACATGCTGAGGTACTGAAAGCTTGAATGTCTACATCTCCTTCAGGGGAAGGGTCACAAATCAAGACACAACAGGAACCGGGTTGTAGAAAAGATAATGTCGGAAAAGCCTGGATTCACAGTGCCTCAAGGGTCATACATGCTAAGGGGTCACATCACCCTGAAGGTTCAGGGTGAAGTTACCAGTGTAACAAGAACATATCTTTCTTTTTTTAATTTTTTTTTTATTATTTATTTGAGAGCGACAGAGAGAGAGAGAGGGAATGGGCGCGCCAGGGTCTCCAGCCACCACAAACGAACTCCAGATGCATGCACCCCCTTGTGCATCTGGCTAACGTGGGTCCTGGGGAATTAAGCCTCGAACCAGGGTCCTTAGGCTTCACAGGCAAGCGCTTAACCGCTGAGCCATTTCTCCAGCCCTAAGAACATACCTTAAGAGCACATGAACAGCTGTGTTGCATGGAGCTATATGTGGTGACTTCACTGGGAATATCAGGGGTTACAGAATAACAGGTTATAAAAAGAGTTCAAAACCCAAATTAAATAGTAAAAAAAAAAAAAAAAAAAATAGACACAGTTACAACATTAGGTCATTTCCCGCCTTGACCACTAAGCCATCTCTCCAGCCCCGCATTTCCTATTTCTGAAAACAGTGAACTGGGGGACAATAAAATTTTAGAGCGTATTCAAGCGAACATCCATTATTACTGTGCAGTGCCAAATCCAGTGTGGTCCAGGAGCTCCAGTACGGGGACCCCAGGGAGAGGCACTGAAGTACGCCACAGCGTCCTGAGTGGTGACAATCCTACAGCTGCTTCTCTGGTCACTGCATTGGCAAGTCCCTTACGCGGTTACATAAGCTCATTGGCTGCTTCTGATTGCTTGAGCTTAGATTCTGTTTGTCTTTAATGCGAGTATTTACAAGAAACAGCTGCAGTTACGTCTTGCTTATGTCTGCAAATCAAGCAAGGTTACGGTCGTGTAGGAGGGCTACATGGCTTTGCATGCTCTGGGAGTCTAGGCATGGCCTCCACTTTACACATAAGCAATCTGACCACTGATATAGATCAAATCCGAGTCAAGGCCCACTCACCCATGCCCCTCAAAATACAGACTTTTTTAAATGAAATGACTCAACAGAAGGTGATGACGGTATGACTATAAAAATTATCACAGAATTCTTTTGGTTTTATAGTTCACACAGGGAATTGGCATGTGTGAAACATTCACAAAATCAGACCTACACCCCTTTTGAGGGGCGCAGTGTTAGTTAGTTGCCTATTGGAAGTGGCCTGGCCTTTGCTTGTCACCATGGAAGGACTGGCGGTTCTTTTCTTTCATGTCGTGCTTGGCAAGCTCATGGCCCAGCAGGCACCGGTCCCCATAGACTCTGCTTCAGCTCCAGCCATGGCCGCTCGATGGACAGTGTCAGGACCAGCCCGGAGAGGAAGGTCAGCACACAGTGTCCGGAGAACAGGTAGAACTGCCGGGGAAGGGCACAGTGGACAGATTAGTCCAGCACCCCTCCGTGTTTGGCTCTTGGAGTGTGCATCTCTGCTCTCTGAAAGGGGGTCTGTAGAACAGACAGTCCCAGACATTAAAGATAAAAGAAAGATGTTGTCCTGGCATGAAGCCGTCTCTGTTTCTCCCTCACATAAAGTGGCACAGCTCTTTACAAAACAAAATAAATTGTGCCCATGTAATAGTACTGCTCTTGCTTTTGGTTCGAGATGCTTCTCTTATCAAGCAAGTGCCTTTAACCATGGAACCGTCTCTCCAGCCCAAAGCTTGGGGAGACACTAACCTTCCTCAGAGTGCTGAGAAGTGACAGTTGAGTGTTCTGCACCAGGTGGAACATCTCTATCCCACCTTCCAAAGCTCAGGGACCTTTGCCGAAGGGGCAGCAGAAAGAATGTCAGAGCCAAAGCAAGAGGAAGAGGGCTGTGGCATACTTTCTTCCAGACACAAAGTGGCAACACACGCTTGATCTCACAGCAGATGGTGTTACCTGCTTAAGATCTACACAATATTGTCCATCACCATGTTATGGGTGATGGAGGAAGGCAAAATAAGAATGATGACATCAAAATAGAAGAGGGGGGCTAGAGAGATGGCTTAGTGGTTAAGGCACTTGTCTGAAAAATCAAAGGGCCCAGGTTCAATTCCCCATATAAGCCAGATGCACAAGGTGGTGCCTGTGTCTGGACTTCATGTGCAGTGGCTGAAGGCCCTGGTGTGCTCATTCTCTATCTATCTGTCTATCAATCATCTATCATCTATCTGTTTCTTTCTGTCCCCCTGTCTCAAAAAATAAATAAAAAATAAATAAAAATTTTAAAAAGAGGGGGATTCCATGAAGTGGGGTGAGGAAAGGGGGACAAATGAGGACGATGGGAGGGACTGTGATCAGAGTGCATGTGAACATGAATATGAAGTTGTCAGTAAACTTATTTAAAATTAAACTCAGAACTAGAGAAATGGCTTAGCTGTTAAGGAATTTGCCTGCTAAGCCAAAGGACTCAGGTTCAATTCCCCAGGAACCAGGTGGCGCATGCATCTGGTACACCCATTCTTTCCTTCTCTTTCTCTCTATCTATCTGTTTCTCTGTCTCTCTTAAACAAATCAGTCAGGCGTGGTGGCTTATGCCTTAAAGAAAATAAATGAATAAGTAAAATTTAAATTTAATTAAATTTTTTTAAAAAAAACACCAAGGACAAGGCAGGTGGCTCTGTCAGTAAAGAACTCAGCTCATGGGCTGCAGAGATGGCTTAGCAGTTAAGCACTTGCCTGTGAAGCCTAAGGACCCCGGTTTGAGACTCGATTCCCCAGGACCCACGTCAGCCAGATGCACAAGGGGAGTTCGTTTGCAGCAGCTGGAAGCCCTGGTGCACCCATTCTCCCCCCCCCCCCACCCACTCTTTCTCTCTCTCTCTGCCTCTTTCTCTCTGTCTGTTGCTCTCAAAGAAAAAGAAAAACAAAGAACTCAGCTCATGAGCAAGAGGACTGTGTTTAGATCCCCAGCACCCACATAAAATACTGCCTGGGCACCCCTGCAGGCCCACTGCTTGCAAGGCAGAGACAGGGGATCCTGTGGTTGGCTGACTAGACTGATAGCATTGGCAAGCCCTGGGTTCAAGTGAGGGACCCTGTCTCCGTGAACAAGATAGAGAACAACTGAGTAAAACACCTGGCGTTACCCCTGGCCTCCGTACGTATGCACGCACACTGGCACACACATGTGCACCCCCACACACACGGTGGCATTTATCAAAGCCTGTCTTTGAATTGTCACTCAAGAAGAGTGAGTGGGGATGGTAAAATAGGGGATAAGGGTGGGTGGTCCTCACCATGTTGATGTCAGTGTAGTGGATGAGGGTCTCCTGCAGTCCGTTATAGAGGATGATCACCATAGGGTGCACCAGGTAGCAAGCATAACTGATCCTAGCCGGAAGACTCCAGACCTCACAAGAAAGCACGCGGTTCACGGGGCCTGCGGAGAATGGGTGCCAAGGCACAGATCACCAGTGCGCCTCAGAACTGGGAAGCCTGTTCTGCCTCCTGGGCTCGTAGCCTCCTTGCCACCACAAATCCATCATCATAAAAGGAAGGCGTTTCCCCATCTACTGCTGAATCCAGACATTGCCGGGCGCAAAGTAAATATACAAAGGTATTTGATGGGGGCTGGGGAGATGGCTCAGCAATTAAGGTGCTTGCCTATAAAGCCTAACAACCCGGGTTTGATTCCCCAGGACCCATGTAATGCCAGATGCACAAAGTGGCACATGTATCTGGAGTTCATATGCAGTGGTAAGAGGCCCTGGCATGCCCATCCCCCCTTGCAAATAAATATTTTTTAAAATGTAATTTATGTAATTGAGTAAATAGAGATGGACTATAGACAAATATTCATGTGCCCCAAATGAAGTCCACTCAGGCCACCACTTGTCACTGTGGAGCAGAACCAGCCAGGATTAAGGCAACAAATAACCCGTGCTCACACAGGAAGACCAGACCCAGGAGCTGGCGTCCCAAAGCCAACAGCAGCATTTGTACATAAGGTGCCATGACTTGCTCCAGCAAACGTCGCCTCATTAGATTAATGTGAGTGTAGATTTTGTTTGTTTTCTAGATGTGTGGTTTCTGAATTTGTTTCAGCTTTTACAAATGCCTGTGCTATAAACAAAAAAATTGTACCCAGGATAAACATCAAAAACGGGCCTGGGCGATGGCTCAGCAGGTAAGAGTTGGTGCGCAAGCATGAGGGCCAGAGAGGGCATGAGTCCACCTCCCCGGTGCCCACGTCAAAGCTGAGTGTAGAATTGCTGGTCAGCCAGTCTGACTGAAAGCAGCGGCTCGAGATGCAGTCAGAGACGTCTTCTCAATGACACGCACGGGTGTGACCGACAAGGACATGCGACATTCTCCTCTGACCTCTGCACCAATGCACACAGGGTGCACACACTGTATACGCACACCACACCACATACACACACACAAAAAAAATTCAAAATCAAAATTAGAATGAAGCCAGGCATGGTGGCACATGCCTTTAATGCCAGCACTCAGGAGACAGAGGTAAGAGGATCCCCATGAGTTCGAGGTCACCCTGAGACTACATAATGAATTCCAGGTCAGCCTGAGCTACAGTTAAGACCCTACCTCAAAAAAAAAAAAAAAAAAATAGAATGAGCATGCTCGTTTTCCCACAGGCAGAGACACACTGATGTCTGTGAGAATCAGTCATCAGCCCCTCCAGCGAGCACGCGCCTCCCTCAGGAACAGGGTGTGAGCCAAGCGCCCCTCCTCCTACCTCCATAGCCTTCCTGGCAGGCGAAGATGACCCAACCCACGCCGGCCGCCCACAGGGTCCGGTGCAGGGCCTGGTAGATGGCAGTGGCCACAGACGAGGTGGCAGAGGTGTCATCCACAGTGTACGCCAAGGCGACAACCACAAACAGGGTCAGCAGGGAGCACATCCAGCCCAGCCGGGCCTGAGCCTGGGGGAAAGGAGAGCCGGTGAGGGAAGAAGCGTGTGTGAGCGTGAAGAGACAGCGCATGCGCTGGAGAGATGCCTGAGCGGTAAAGGCACTTGCCTGCAAAGGGCCCAGGTTTGATTCCCCAGGGCCCACGTGAGCCAGACGCACAAGGTGGTGCATGCATGGGGAGTTCATTTGCAGTGGTGCCCATTCTCTCTGTCTCTCAAATAAATAAACAAATATTTTTTTTTAATTTTTTTGTTTTATTTATTTATTTGAGAGCGGCAGACAGAGAAAGAGGCAGAGAGAGAGAGAGAGAGAGAGAGAGAGAGAGAGAATGAGCGCCAGGGCCTCCAGCCACTGCAAACGAATTCCAGATGCGTACACTCCCTTGTGCATCTGGCTAACATGGGTCATGGGGAATCGAGCCTTGAACTGGGGTCCTTAGGCTTTCTAGGCAAGCGCTTAACTGCTAAGCCATCTCTCCAGCCCCAAATAATTTTTTTAAGGAAACTTTCAAACACTTCAGCCACTCCTCCTATCTCTTTCTATCCCTTAACCAAAGCGAGTTCCTTAGTCAGATGGGAGGGGGTGCCTTGAGGACTGGGAGAATGGCGCCATCTGCAGCTCAAGGGACAGCCATGAGTGAAATCCTCCATTTCATGCCACCTCTCTTGACCTCTTTAGACACAACCCTATCTCCGTGTGTGTGTGTGTGTGTGTGTGTGTGTGTGTGTGTGTGTGTGTTGTACATGGGTGTGTATATGTGTGAGAGCATGTATACCTGGTGCATATGCACATGTGGGGATCTGAGGTCAACACTGGGTGTCTTACTTGATAACTCTCCACCTTGCTTTTTAAATTTCTTTTATTTTTATTTATTTATTTATTAGACTGGTCTGGTGTTTGGTCCCAGCAGTGAGAAGCTAACAGCAGAGTTCCAGGTCAGCTTGGGTAAGAGTGAGGTCCTGCCTGCAAACAAACAGGGACTGGGGAGACAGACGCTTGCTTGCAAAGCTGGCCAGCAGGGTTTTATTCCCTAGTACCCATGTAAAGCCATGTGCACAAAGTGGCGCCTGCACCTAGTTCCTTTGCAGTGGCCAGTGGTCCTGGTGTGCCTATTCTCTCTCTCTGTGTCTCTCTTTATATAGATGACAGATAGATAGATAGATCTCGAACAAATAAAAACACTTAAAAATAAACATCTGGGCAGATGTGCCCCACCAATCCCAGGCATATCCGTATCCTCACGGGAGTCTCAGGGACACCATACCTTGGTCTTGAGAATGTTTCCCTGGCGATTCTGGTGCATGAAAATGCTCAGAAAAAGGCCCACGAGGAATGGTCCACATCGGCAGTAGGGCTTGGTGTAATACTCCAAGAAATACAACAGTGTGCTGTTTTCACTGTGCAAGGAAACAAGGCCCAAGCTTAGATCTGCTCTGGGCAGGGAAGGCAAGCCCCTGAGATCCACTGTAGTGATCTGCAAGTCTGCACACATTTGTTCATTTCCTCCATGGTGACCCACACACCATGACCACCTTGGGTTGCAGCTTGCTTGTCCAGATTCCAAATTCCTTTGGGCCCACACACCCCAGGTCCAAGGAGACAGGATGAATTGATGCACTTGAAATAGTTGTTCCTGGGCCAGGGAGATGGCTCAGCAGTTAAAAACACTTGTTTGCAAAGCCTAATGGCCCAGGTTCAAATCCCCAGTACCCATGTAAAGTCAGTGCACAAAGTGGTAAATGTGTCTAGAGTTTTTTTTGCAGCGGCAAGAAGCCCTGATGTGCCCAATTCTCTCTCTCTTTCTCTCATAAATAAAAAGTATATTTAAAAAAAAAAACAAATATGGGCTGGAGAGATGGCTTAGCGATTAACTCGATTCCCCAAGACCCACATAAGCCAGATGCACAAGGTGGCTGATGTGTCTAGAGTTCATTTGAAGCAGCTGAAGGTTCTGGCACACCCATTCTCCCCCCGCCCCTTTTCTTTTTCTCTCTCTCTCTCAAATAAAAACAAATAAAAAAATAGTTGCTCCTGGTGGCTGACTCATCAGGCTGTCTCTAAGAACATGTGCCCAGAACAGACTGTCTTGAGAGAAGGCCATTCCAAGACGACCAGGCCAGCTCCTTGAGAGCACACGGAGGAACATTACTTTATGCTCTGATTTCCAAGGCATGTTCCCCGACATCAGCAGCAGTATCACCCAGGAATTATTAAAACTCAAATGCAGACCGCCCACGGCTGCCACAGAGGAGGAAGCTGGAGGCAGATCCAGCCACCTGGTGGCAGAGCCTCCAGGTGGTGCTCTTGAGGCCCCTCAAGTTTGAGAAGCACTGCCTCTGGCGTCCATCACGGGAGGTGACCAGCAGACTCCCAGGTCCACTGAATCAGAATATCCGAACGTGGGACCCAGGGTGAGGATTGACTAGGATAAGTGCCCGGCAGTCCCAAGGGAAGCCTGGGCTGAGAACCCTGCTGTACTGTCTCATGGTGCCCCACCGAAGCTAGAAGAATTCGGGGCCCAGAACCCCCTCATTGCCCGCACAGGGACAGTCGGAGGCAGGAAGGCTTCCTGAGCATTTGCAGAGGTGCAGTGCTGGCTGGGAGCTCTTACCTGGACCTCAGTCCCAGAAAGTCTGATTCAACTGGTCTATGGTAGGATTAGAGCATTCCATTGGATGAATCTAAAAGCTTCCCAGAGCTGGGTGTGTTGGCATTTGCCTTTAATCCCAGCACTTGGGAGGCTGAGGCAGGAGGATCAGGGGGTCATGAGTTCAAGGCCAGCCTGGTTTCGTGCTTTTGAGGTCAGTCTATGAGACATAACAAGACTGTCTGAAAAAGAAAACTAATGAGCTGGGCATGGTGGCACACGTCTTTAATCCTAGCACTTGGGAGACAGAGGTAGAACTGCCAAGAGTTTGAGGCCACCCTGAGATTACATTGTGAGTTCCAGTGTCAGCCTGGGCTAGAGTGAGAACCTACCTCAAAACAAAACAAATTAATGAATGAATTAACTCCAAGGGGACTCTAATGTGCATCCAGGGGTAAGAACTGTGAGGCGGAGCATAAGTAGGTCTCCTCCTCAGCCACCTGGACACCCACAAAAGCTCACCACATGATATGGGAAGGATATGGAAGGGCTTGTTGCTCCCCTGGCCAGCAGACTTGCAGTGAAGTCAGCTGCATGTTCCACTCACAAATACAAACTGAACACGTACGCGTGAAGCTTAGTTCTGGGCTGTTTTGTATTTGGGAAGTCAACAGAGGCTGTTCTGGAAATACACCTTTGCACAGACATCTGACATCCTTGCTTTTTTTGCACAGACATCTGACATCATTGCTGAGACTTTGAACTCAAGAGGAAGGGTGACATAACCCCAAGTGGGCTTGCAGTCTTCCAGTGAGGCCCGTGGGCTGGGTGCAGACAGAAAACAGCGGCATGAAGCCACTGGAAGAATGTGATCAGCTGACTGGTGCATCCAACTTTCATTTATGTCCCTCCACTGTTGAGTTGAGAAGGGTCTATCTAGCATGTAATCTGCAATGAGTCCTAAATATATTGGGTTACACGGAAAACCATCCTAGGTAGCTCACTGGAGAGGCAAAAAAAAAAGTATTGTGGTTCAGGTTCTGGGTTCAAATCAATCTATGCCACCCTCTAGCCATCTGACCTCAAAGAGGTGAGCCCAGATTCCTTAAATTCCCATTTTCCCAACAAGAAGAGATGTGTGCCTGGAGAAGCCTATTTCAGCCACACGAGGGCGCTGCCACCCTCTGTGCAGCGTCTCGTGATCCCCCAGGGTAAGTGTGAAAGGTTCAGAAGTTTGGTCACAGAACTTCAATCAGCTTTCATCCAGACCAGAAATGTCCCTCCCAGTTTTTCCACAAGCTAATGGGCACAGCGGGCCCTTCCTGGGAGGTTTTGGCTGTGCTGAGGGAAGGCAGGGGGCAGGGAGGCCCAGGCTGGGACCACCATACCTGGCTGCTGCTGGAGATGCCACGGGAAGTTGATAGGCCAGTGTGAGCAGAGCAGTAGCAGCAAAAGATGCCAAGAATAGCACGACCCCGAGGAAAGCCAGGAGATGTGGACTTCTGCGAAGAAGAGACACCGTGGGGAACACACTCTTCCACTTACAGACCAGGAACGTCCCTGGAGCAAGGACGAGGTGGCTCCCATGAGGTGGGAAAGCTGGCCCAGGGACGGCAGTCCTGCAGTGCCTCATCTTGACCACTGACCAGCTGGGGGATCTGGACAGGATCCTGAACTAGAGATTCTCTTCTGGACAGAGATCGTAGGACAGACTGGAGTGGCAGCTCACTTGTAGACTGCTTGCTTGGCATGCACAAAGCCCTGGGTTCTATCCCTTGAACCACTGTAAACAAGGCAGGTGGCAATATGCCTGTAATTCCAGCCCTGGGGAAGTGGAGGCAGGAGGATCAGGAGTTTGCTGTCATGCAAAGCAAGTTCAAAGCAAGCCTGGGATACCTGAAGCCTCATCTCCACAAGCCAGGCAAGGTGGCACACGCCTTTAATCCCAGCAGTTTGGAGGCTCATGTAGGAGGATTGCCATGAGTTGAGGCCAGCCTGGAAGACTACATAGTGAATTCCAGGTCAGCCTGGGCTAGAGGAAAACCCTACCTTGAAAAACAAAAAAAAAAAAAAAAAAAAAAAAGATAGGAATAGCTGGGCATGGATGTGCATGCCACCTCGGGAGGCAAAGGTATGAGAATTGCCATGAGCTCAAGGCCACCCTGAGACAACATAGTGAATTCCAGGTCAGCCTGAGCTAAGGCAAGACCCTACCTTGGAAAAAAAAAAAAAAGATAGTAATAACATCCTTACCTCCCCACCCAGAATTTTACATTGTAGCCCCAAATGAGACTAAAAAACCTTATATGGCTCTAAGTGCAGCTGAGTTGGAGAAAAGTGAGTTGTTGCTGGCAGGCTGGGCCACAAAAAAGATCCTGGTGTCCCTTCGCAGCCTGGAAGCCGGGCGAGGGACAAATGTCTGGGTCTGGGTTGTCCATGTGCGGGTGAGGGTAAAGGCTAGGGAAGAGGAACGGGGAGAGGACGGCCAACGCAGGGTGCTCTGTCCTGCTGCCCAATTCTTCTAGGATGTTCTGCAGTCTTATGACATGGAACTGTCTGGAAGGATGAAAGAAAAGCATTGCCCTGGTATATTTTATTTCCCCGTGGGTCAAGGGTGCTCTCACACACTACTAATTCCTGTACACTTTGAGACTGGGATTGAGCCCCCACCCCCCACCCCGAAACCACAGGGAAGGCAGAGGTTTGAGGACACCTGCTCTGAATGAGACACAGTTGGGTCGTATCTGGTCAGAACTGTAAGGATTGAGCAGTGACTGAAGAACTGTGATTTACTCCCACGTTCTCCCATTGTTAAAAGTTTGGATTTCCAATTTTATGCTTTCATGAATAACAGTCTGAGGATTATTTTCACGACAACTATTTGTCTCCAACTCCTGGAATGTCAAACAGTTTCCATTTTTAAGTAAGTAACTTATGAGCATGATGCAAGAGCTTCAAAGACATTCATGCCCTTTGACCCCATAACCCCTCTCCAGAATGGACTCATTCTGGATACAGTTCAGCATCTAAGAGCTTTGTGCATGCCTGAGGGCTTGAGTTGGGGCTCAGCACCCACACAGAAGCTGAGCATGGCCACTCACACCTGTCGCCCCAGTGTTGTGGGGGCGTGCTGGTCAGCTAGTGGAACTGAGCAGAAGCATTTCTGGGTTCAGTGAGAGACCACGTCTCAAGGAAATGAGGTGCAAGCCTGGTTTCAGACACTGAATGTTATTCTCTGACCTCCATACATGTGCCCATGGATGTACGTATCTTCACATACATGTGCATATGCTATAAAGACACATATTCCTTCTTGGGCCAGGCGTGGTGGCGCACACCTTTAATCCTAGCACTAGGGAGGCAGAGGTAGGAGGATCGCCAAGAGTTTGAGGCCACCCTGAGACTCCATAGTGAATTCCAGGTCAGCCTGGTCTAGAGCAAGACCGTACATTGAAAAAAATATATAAGAATATTCATTCTGAAGAAATCCTGGAGTTGGAGACAAATAATTGCCAATAAAATATTCATCAAATAGCTAATAACATATTTCAATAGGATCCCCACCTCAGTCCCAAGTGCTGGAATTATAGTCTTGTATCACCATGCTTAGCAAATATAAATTTTAAAGGTTAAAAAAAAATATTCATCAAGCTGTTTTTTATGAAAGCATAAAATTGGAAATAATTCAGATATTTAACAATGGGAGAAGGTGGAAATAAATCACAGTTCTTCAGGAAATGGAATGTTAGGCATTACAATTATTTATTTGCAGTAAAATTATATAGTGAAATGTGGGTATCACCAACCCTATTTTTAAAAGACATTAAGATATATAGGCAGCATGTTTGTGTGCTTAAAAAACTGGGCAGAAAACAAAAATACCCGAAGGATGGTGCCGAAGTCTTCACAGGGACGTCTCTTCACTGTGAGTGATGAGGGACTGGTGTGTACCTTACCCTCTCCCTAGTCCTAACCTTTCCCAGTGTTTCCTAAATTGAACACGTATCTTAACAAGAAAGGACGATAAATCCCTTAAAACACGGCACACTCTGAATCACCTCAGTGACTGAGGCTGAGAAGCATTTCTACAGCTACCGCACGTTAAGGTGGTGCGCATGGCTTGTAGAGACGCAGGCCACCGTCTGGCTGAGGGCGCTGGCTGTCACCCCTCTTCCCGAGGAGCAGCCTCGCTGCGTGTCACACGCCCGGGAGATCACTCGCACCCCTGACCTAGGAATTCCACTTGGAAACAAGCCCTTGAAGAAACAACGCCGAGAAAAAGAGTATGCTCGAGGTCCGCCACTGCAGGGCCACTTATAATCGGAACAAAACTGGGCACCAGCTAGATGCCCTTCCATAAGAGTGGAATGCAAATCCTACGGCTGACGGGTCCGAGGGTCGTGGCGTGGATGTGGACGGGAGTGGAGAATGCTGAGTACCAGGTGTCACAGCTGGCGAGGAAAACACACTGATCTGCGGAGGGCGGGTTGGAAGAGGGTGTGGAGGAAGAGGAGGGGCGGGTGGAGGCCTCCCTGTCTGAAGGCGGATGTGTAAGCACTGAAAGGGACGGAGCTGGAGAAGTGGCTCCGCGGCTAGTGCTTACCGCAGAAGCCCGAGGGCCGGAGTTCAGGTCGGCAGTACCACGTAAAATGCCAGAGGGGGTCGTGCCGGAAACCCCAGAGCTGGGGAGGTGGGGACAGGAGGATTCCCAGGGCTTCCTCGTTCAGCACGCACATGTGGACACACACACACACGTGCACTCGCACAGCACGCATGTGTGAACATCCACAGACGTGCACTCGGACAGCATGCATATGTGAACACGCACATACTCCCATGCATATGTGAACACGCACATACTCGTACAGCACGCACATGTGAGCATGCATATACACACACGTGCTGCTTCACAGAGAGCTGGAACAGCTTGTGAGAGTTTGGGGACAAGGACCTGTGAAGAGGACGTCGTGTCTGTCCCACCTACTTTCCATGGATGAAGATGATCAACGGTGTCATCAGATGAAACTGGAAGTCGGCAGCAAGATACCAAGTCCAGCCATTGCACTGGAAAGAGAGAAGCGGGGTGACTTTCCCTGCCCCCAGGGGCCAGGGCTGAGGCATATGTCTCAGCTGTCTGGCCTGAGAGGAAGAATTCCTCTCAGCCAGCCTCAGCCCACACCTGGGTGTTGCACGTCATGGCTGCCCTTTTACATCGTGGACATCCAGGCACATTGTCTTCTTTTTGTATTTTTCTTTTTGTTTTTTGAGGTAGGGTCTCACTCTAGCCCAAGCTGACCTGGAATTCTTGAGTAGTCTCAGGCTGGCCTCAAACTCACAGCATTCCTTCTACCTCAGCCTCCCAAGGGCTGGGAATAAAAAGGCATGCATCACAACACCCGGCCGGGAATGTTTCTTTTTTGTTTGTAATGAATAAATAAAGAATAGCTAAGCATGGTGGCACATGCCTTTAATCCCAGCCCTTGGGAGGCAGAGGCAGGAGGATCACCATGAGTTCAAGGCCATACTGAGACGACATAGTGAACTCCAGGTCAGCCTGGACCATAGTGAGACCCTACCACGAAAAGCCAAAATAAATGAATGAATGAAATAACAGTACAGAAGCAGGGGATGCAGCCACGAGGGCAGAGCACCTGCCTAGCACGCAGGAAGCTCTTGGCTCAACCCCCAGCTCTGCACAGACTGACCGTGTTGGTCCAGTGTGTAGCCTGAGCACTTAGGCGAAGGTGGGAGGATCAGAAGTTCAAGGTCATCAGCAGCTCCACGGGGAGATCAGAGCTAGCCTGGAAGGTGACACCTTGTCTCAAGACAAAATAAATGTAAAACGCAACCAGGGCTGGGGAAATGGCTCAGCAGTTAAGGTGCTTGCCTGCAAAGCCAAAGGACCTCAGTTTGATTCCCCAGGACCCATGTAAGTCAGATGCACAAGGTGGCACATGCATCTGAAGTTCATTTGCAATGGCTGGAAGCCTGACACACCCATTCGCTCTCTGTGTCTGTCTGTCTGTCTCTATTTATCAATCATCTATCATGTATCTCTGCTCTCAAAATAGTAAATAAATAAAAAATTAAAATAAAGGGCTGAAGAGATGGCTTATCAGTTAAGGCATTTATCTGCAAAGCCAAAGGATCTCAGTTTGATTTCCCAGGGCCCATGGAAGCCAGATGCACGAGGTGGCACACGCATCTGGAGTTCATTTGCAGTGGCTAGAGGCCCTGGAGCACCCATTTTGTGTGTGTGTGGAGAGGGGGTGTCTGCCTCTTTCCCTCTCTCACTCTCAAATAAAAATAAGTAAAAATTTAAAAAATAAAATAAAATAAAAAGCAACCATTTATCCGGAGGTGCATATGCCTTTAATCCTAGTACTTGGGGAGGCAGAGATGGGAAGATTGCCATGAGTTTGAGGCCACCCTGAGACCACATAGTGAATTTCAGGTCAGCCTAAGCCAGAATGGAACCCCCCCCCAAAAAAAAAAACACATCAATTATGTCTCTAGGACAGTCATGGGAACGGAAGCCCGTCATATCTCAGGAATGCAGGATTTAACGGTTATTGGTTATTTGGATGTGGTTGGGACTCATGCTTCTTTCCCTTCCTGGACACCATTTGCAGCTCCAGGTGGCCAGGATGTGTTCCTCAGGACGCAAGCTTGGCTCAGACTCATTTTGGTAGAAACCCCAGCGGGACCAGCATGGGCTCGTCTAGCCAAGGCTACATGGGCCTACTCAAAGTCTGCCCTCACTCTACATGAAGCCATTGCTGTCAGGCTTTCTCCCGGGTGAGGAGATTCCTAGAGGCATTCTCCTGTCCCTTAGGAGCTCTAGGTTTCCTCAATAGCAGGGGACCTTTGTCCACAGCTGGAGACATGCTTGCAGGAGGGAAAGTGTGCGTGATCAGGCCCGGGGGCTCTCACACTTCTGTACCAAAGATCTAAGGTGGGCTCCACCTCAAAGAGGCACCTGTCTCCTGTCCTTGACACTAAGTTCCATACATGGCCCTGGCTAGTGTGCATCAAAGAATACAGCCCATCTCTGACCTGGGACCCTGACACAAACAGGCCCTGGGCTGCAGCCAGTGAGCAAGGGCAGCGGCCCGTCAAAGCTGCTGGGCTTCAGCCGTCTGCTGAGTGAGTGGTGATGGGCAGGAATGAGGGACCTGCCAACTTGGCAACCCATTTTCAAGACATTAGGAGGAGTTGGTGACATTGAGTGACAGCCACTTCACTCTCCACCCACGTTCACTGCGAGGACTTGGGGCTTCTGCAAA
Source organism: Jaculus jaculus (assembly GCF_020740685.1). Classification (NCBI taxonomy): domain Eukaryota; kingdom Metazoa; phylum Chordata; class Mammalia; order Rodentia; family Dipodidae; genus Jaculus; species Jaculus jaculus. The sequence goes on along the minus strand of NC_059116.1, from coordinate 4,487,889 downwards.
CATCTCCGAACTCTTGAACCAGCGCCATCAGGTCTGGTTTGAAATTGAGCAGATGTCACCATGGTGGGGATGCTGGGTGATAGGTGGTATGCACAGGCGACCAAAGTGTCCCTCCCCACAGGGCGACATGGAGTGTGGCTCAGGAGCCACAGAGGAACAGAAGCAGCTGTCTTGGGAACTATCCAGTCACCCCTCACTATCACCACTGTACCCGCTTTCTCTACTTTTCACAGAGGGGTCCCTTGTATCAGCTGGCATCCTGCACCCCTATGGAGATGGGATTCTGGGCCCTGGGAAGATGCACCAGACTGTGTGATCAAGAGGCCCGTGCACCCCCATGTGCCCTTGCAGAGCAGCTCACCGCGTGGCGAACAGACACGAAGTTGTTCAGCAGCAGCACGTTCGTCCACCAGGCTCGCAGGCAGTTGTCGTAGTGGATTCTGGGCACTTCCCAAACTGGTCCCCAGGGCACAAGAGAGAACATGCCAACCAGCAAGCACACAGAGTACAGGTGGAGAGGCTGCAACCTGGCAGGAGAGGGCCACACGCAGGTGACTTCGCTGGGTGCCACACCACCCCCCGCGATGGGCACGTGGTGGGTGGGGGAGGGGATGTGCCAAAGCTGATGGCAGTGGTGAGCAGCCACCTGCCCCTCACACTGAAACCTTTGAGCATCACGGCTCCGGGGTCATGGCCCAGCATCTACCCTGTGATGCTCAGGGTACTGCAAAGATAGAAAGATGGCTATTTGGGAGCTGGAAGGACGGCTCCGTGTTAAAAGTACCTGCTTACAAAGCCTGTTGGCCCCAATTTGATTCCCCAGTACCCACATAAAACCAGATGCCCAAGGTGGCATGTGCATCTGAAGTTTGTTTGCAGTTGCAAGAGATCCTGGCCTTTCTTTCCTTCTCTCTCTTTCCGTCTCTTTTTGTTTGCTTGAAAGTAAATAAATAAGTGGGATTCTAGCCTGTGTCATGGATGTATGAGAAGCAGATATCCTTATGCCTGGTGGGTGGGATGGTTGGTAAATTGGTAAGATTTCCATTGAAAAATTAAGTACACCAACTCCAAATGTAGGGATTTACACTACAAACATCCACCTAAATACACAAATTATACATATATATAATAACATATATCATGTATGTGTATACATATACATAATTTTTAAAATTATTATTTATAGCCGGGCGTGGTGGTGCACGCCTTTAATCCCAGCACTTGGGAGGCAGAGGTAGGTGGATCGACGTGAGTTCAAGGCCACCCTGAGACTACAGAGTTAATTCCAGGTCAGCCTGGACCAGAGTGAGACCCTACCTCAAAAAACCAAAAAAAAAAAAAATTATTATTTATGTGTGTACACACACATAATCTTTAAACTTTTTACTTATTTTTATTTATGTGTTATAGGCATAGAGAGGGAGGGAGAGAAAGAGAGAAAAAAAAAGAGAATGGGTGGATCAGGGCCTCCATCCACTGCAAATAAACTCCAGACGCCTGTACCACCTTGTGGATCTGGCTTATGTGCGTCCTGGGGAATCACACCTGGGTCCTTAGGCATTGCAGACAAGTGCCTTAACTGCTAAGCCATCTCTCCAGCCCATATAATTGTTTGAATTTTTTATTTGTGTATGTGTGTGTGTGTGGCTGAGCGGGACACAAGTCCGCAGAAGCGCTCAAGTGTCACCTGTTGCCCATTCCAGTTTACCTCTCCCGGGACTGTCTTAGGTCTTTTGTGACCCTGTGGTGCTCTGAGATGGGTTAGAGCAGTAGTACGGAAGGTTAATCCCAGCTGGGCCCCCACCAAGGCTGAGGAAGCCTTTAAGCAGAAAGGCTGGACAGCAAGAGCTGAAATGTCTTTTCTCCCTTTAGTCTAGCCACCTCATGACCCCACTGTCCCTCAGCCATTGCTGGTTCCATCTTCCTTAACAAGAGGGACTGTCACTTCCTTCCTCTCCCTGTCCCAAGCTTCCATCCACACCTCTTCTCTGTGTGCCTTATTTTGTTTTTATCATAAGCTTTTTTTTTTTGGTTTTTCAAGGTAGGGTCTCACTCTAGCCCAGGCTGACCTGGAATTCACTATGGAGTCTCAGGGTGGCCTAGAACTCACAGCAATCCTCCTATCTCTGCCTCCCGAGTGCTGGGATTAAAGGCATGTGCCACCACGCCCGGCTTTATCATGAGCATTTTTACCCTGGCTCACAGGATCCACTGTCTGCTAATTTACAGCCGTATGGATTCTCCTGGAGCTGTACAAATCCCATGGAAATTCACAAGATATTTGTCAAACTCTGCTTCCCTTCACCTGAGGATATGTTTGCTGGTAGAAGATACTAATTTTCACAGCTTTTGCCTAATAGAATTGAACTGTTTTAAACCAGCCACATTTAAGAAAGAAAATTTCCAGCCGGGCATGGTGGCAGACACCTTTAATCCCAGCACTCAGGAGGAAGCAGAGCTAGGAGGATCACTGTGAGTTCGAGGCCACCCTAAGACAAAGTAGTGAATTCCAGGCCAGCCTGGGCTAGAGCAAGAACCTACTTTGAAAAGCCAAAAGAAAAAAAAAAAATAGAAAAAGAAATTCCATTTATTGTTGCTTGTGAAATTTTTCAAAAGAAGGCTAAAATTGAGAGAATAGTCAGTGATTTCATAGCAATGGTGCCCTGAGAGTATGTAAACAAACCTACCTTATAAGACGATTGAGAAAATATCTGAGTATGACTGTAGGGGTCATTTCTTGGTCCTGGTTCTGGCACATCTTTAGAAACGACCTTGCACCCAACCAACCACTAAGACAGAGAAGACCAGACATGGGAGTTAGTCAGCAGTGACATGGTGTGTCAGTTCCCTTCCTGCTGCTATGACAAAACCCCTGCCAGCAATCAGTTTGAGGGAAACAGGGCTCATGACAGCCTTCAGTTCCAGGGAGGGCGTGGTGGCAAGAAGTGATCACAGTCAGATCAGCAGGAAGCGGAGTGGTGAAGGCTGCCTTGCTCCCTGTTGCAGTGACCTTCTCATTACAGGGACAAAGCACCCAACCAAAAGCAGCTTGGGGGAGGAAAGGGTTTATCTTGGCTTACAGCCTTGAGGGGGAAAGTCTATGATGTCAGGGTAAAGGATGGCATGAGCAGACACTGGGCATCACCTCTGCCAAATTCTGGCAGGGGGCACTGGCTATCACACCCTCCTCTAACAAGGTTCTGCCACCCAGCCTAGGGGACAAGGCACTCGGATCACATAAGCTTATGCGGATACCTAACTCAAACCACCACACTCAGCCAGCTTCCTCCTTATTACGCAGTCCAGGTACCTGGATCATGGCTTGGTGCCACCCACACTTACCATGAGACCTCCACTTCAGCTAACCTAATCTAGAAAAGAGACATGTCCAGAGCTTTGCTTCTGTGGTGATTCTGAATCCTGTCAAGCCGACAACCAGCAGTTAACCACCAGGGCAGCTCACAGTTTGTTGGTTTGGTTGTTCCCGTCAGGACAGGCTACATGTTGCTACAGTGACAATGCACCTGCGTGTCTGGAAGCATCGATCTTTAGGGGTTTGTTTCCATTTGGGTTTTGTTTTTCTCATACATATTCATGGCCTGCTGCCTAGGATTTAGTGTCTTTCTCGCTATGGACTAATGGAGTGGACACCATGTGGACGTTCTCAAACGACCACATCAGGGGACAAGTGAGTATTGAAGGATCCTCGTGTAACAGTTCAATGCTCTACCCTAAAGTGGCGTGTGCGAACCTGTCAACACAGGGCTTAAAGCGCTTAGTGCCAGGCAGTACGGGGTACCACTTGTTGGTCAGAACTAGCAAGGTGGCCCATCCTGCCTCAATGCAGCCAGAGATGGAGTGTTGGAGGATGGGGAGCCAGGGATATTTGTCCAACAACGCTCAGAGCTGCCAGGTTGGCCTTTTAATGCAATAGCATCAAGGATTTCCATTTCTATAGTACCCCATGATCTTCTAAGGGCTTTCGCCAATAAGATTGTTTCAGGGGCTGAGGAGATGGCTCAGCAGTTAAAGGCACTTGCTTGCAAAGCCTGCTAGCCTGGGTTTGATTCCCCAGTACCCACATAAAGCCAGATGCAGAAACTAGTGCATACATCTGGAGTTCAATTACAGTAGCAACAGACCCTAATGTGTGTTCTCTCTCTCTCTCTCTCTCTCTCTCTCTTTCTCTCTCTCTCTCTCCTTCTCCCCCCTTGTAAATCAATCAATCAATAATTTTTTTAAGCTGGCTTTAGTTCTCCAATCATACAACACTACTTCTTAATAAACATTTGTTTAGTAAATGACCAAACAGATGAAGAAACCGTCCTACTAGGTAAGGGGAGAGGTGTGATCATTCCTGTCTCCTTACAAGGACATTGAGACTATTAAGCAAGTCGTCCAGGATCCCAAAATTCCTTTTTCATTTGCTGGTCTGCTTTTGAGCCAGGGCTTCACATAGCCCAGGCTGGCTTCAAACTCATGATATAGATGATTCCTGATCCTCTTGACAGCTCCCCCAATTGCTGAGATTACAGGAAAATCACAGAATTATTTTTTAAAAAGTATTTATTGCTGGATGTGGTGGCACATGCTTTTAATCCCAGCACTTGCAAGGCAGCGGTAGGAGGGTCACTGTGAGTTCAAGGCCACCCTGAGACTACATAGTGAATTCCAGGTTAGCCTGACTAGAGTGAGACCCTGCCTCGAAAAACAAAGTTGATTTTAGGGGGAAGAGCGACAGACTGACTGACAGAGGGTATGGGCACACTAGAGCCTCCTGCAACCCAACTCGAGATGTATGTGCCACACGCTATGTCTGGCTTTACATGGGTACTGGGGAATCAAACCTAGGGCATCAGGCTGTATAAGCAAGCACCATTAACTGTGCGGAGCCATCACTTCAGCCCCTGACCATAGAATGCTTAACCAGAACCTCCTGAGGAAACATGATCCAGATGGTTTGGCCTTTGAGCTGTAATTCCATGGCAAGCATGTTGGTGAGTTTCTCGGTCCTTTGACGGTTACCCCAGTGACCGGTGTGGGACATTCCCTAAGAAGCAAATGGAGTTCCTGTCGCAAACAGGCTGTGTGTGCCGAGCAGGACTTGGAAGTGATCCTGGTGAGTTAGGGGATGTCTTTGTTCTTTGCCTCTTAGATTTGCCTTTGAAAAGCAACAAGCTGGACTCATAATAGTGGGAACCAAATTTATAGAGACGTCTAAATGAGAGCCGCTGAGAGGTGAAAGTAGGGTAGTCAATTGCAATCCTGGCTCCTCTCCATTTCAAGACAGCATAAATCCAGGCCGTGCTTGCCTCTGCCAGCCCGTTGCTAGGCAGAGCCTGTGTCTCTGTGTGTGGGCATGCCCCACTCAGTCATCAAGTTCATGAGCAGGGGGCACCAAGAAGGGGGGCAGGAAACAAGCTGCGAACCAGAGAACTTAAAACAAGGGCTGAGTCCCCAGGTCTTGAAGGGGCTGGTAGGAAGAAACCGTGTGGTGAAGGTGGGAAGACAGGCGAGAGGCAGGAAAGGACTGCAAACAGCTGTGCACTAGCTGTTCTTAATATAACCAGGAAACCTGACTCCTGGTTGTACCCAAGGGTAGTTTTCAGGACAAGGAAATGGCTTAGCAGTTAAAGGTGCCTGTTAGCCTGGGCATGTGGCGCATGTATTTGCAGTTTGTTTGCAGCTGCAACTCACCCTGGCACATCGTCCCCTCCCCTCACACACACACCTCAGTATGTCTCATGTTAGCACATAACAGCTTTCAGATTTTGTAGTTGTTTGAATTTTAGATTTTCTGAGTAGGTATATTCAACTTCTATTCTGTGTGTGTGTGTGTGTGAGTGTGTGTGTGTGTGAGTGTGTGTGTGTGTGAGTGTGTGTGTGTGTGTGTGTGTTTGTAGGTGCCTAGGTGTGTGGAGGCCAGAGAACAACCTTGGATGTCATTATTCCTCAGAAACACCAACTGCCTTTTTTTGGGAGGGGGTCTCTTGTTAGCCTGGAACTCACCAAGCAGACTAGACTAGCTGGCAGTGAGCCTCAGAGACCCTGAGTTTGAGTCTGTGCCAACATAAGGTGGGTTTAGACCTCCAGCACCCACGTGAAATGCGGGGTGCAGTGGTGCATGTCCGTAATCCTAGGCAGACACAGGAGGGCCCTCGGGGCCTGCTGTGCGGCTCGTCTTCCCAAACCAGTGGACTCTAGTTCAGTGAAAATTCGGCCTCCACAGTGAGGTGAAGAGCAGTTGAGGAAGGTGCCCGACGTCCTCTGCAGATGCAATGTGACCAGCTGCCTCACACGCTACCGCCATGCCCGCCCCACCGTGAAGGGTTGCAGCCCTCAAACTGGAAGCCAAAACAAGCCCTTCCTCAAATTGGTTTTGGCAAGAATCTTGTCACAGTAATGAGAAAGTCACTAGTGCAGTCACTTCTCCCATACTCCTGAGCAATGGGCCTTGTGGTGGGAACGTGATGACCATGGAAATGAATACTTTTGACAAAGAATATCAACTTTTATAAAAGGCCCATAACTTAGAGTCATCCTAGAGTCATTAAATAAACTGAAGACACTGAGAAGAGCACCCCATGACATCATCCTGTCTAGACAGCCCCTTCACCCCCACACATCTCACACCAAGCACAGCAGGGGACAGCACATTTCAACCTGATCAGGAAAAATGTGTCCACTCCGAGATAGAAGGGGCCGCTCCGGGAGTAGAGGTAGAGAGGGTTGTAGGGCACTCTGGCTCTCCATTCAAGTGCATTGTCTGCAACGAACATGAAAGGAAACAAATGAGGGCAGGAGAGATGGCTCAGCAGTTAAGGCGCTTGCCCACAAAGCCTAACAACCTGAGGCTGATTCCCCAGGACCCACGTAAAGCCAGGTGGTACAAAGTGGCGCCTGTATGTGGACTTTGTATGCAGTAGCTAGAGGCTGGTGCAGCCCTTCTCTCTCTTTCTGTCTCTCTGCTAGACATGGTGGCACATGCCTTTAATCCCAGCACTTAGAGGTAGAAGGATTACTATGAGTTCAAGGACAGCCTGAGTCTGTATAGTGAATTCCAGATCAGCTTGGACTAGAGTGAGACCCTAACTTGAAATTTTAAATTCAAAAAATGGTTTAGGGGCTGGAGAGATGGCTTAGTGGTTAAGCGCTTGCCTGTGAAGCCTAAGGACCCCGGTTCAAGGCTCAGTTCCCCAGGTCCCACGTTAGCCAGATGTACAAGGGGGTGCACGCGTCTGGAGTTCGTTTGCAGAGGCTGGAAGCCCTGGCGCGCCCATTCTCTCTCTCTCCCTCTACCTGTCTTTCTCTCTGTGTCTGTCGCTCTCAAATAAATAAATTTAAAAAAATTTAAAAAAAAATGGTTTAGTGCCAGAAAATAATGGGATTTCTTTCTCTTTTCATTAAAAAAAAAAAAAGAAAAAAGCAGGAGGAGCTCAGCTTCAGAGGCACTGGAGGCCTGTAAGAGTCGCTTAACCGTGAGCTGACAGCAGGAAGAAGGGTGGTGACCAAAGCCCCGACCAAAGCCCTGCGCTCTGCTGTGCGCTGACTGAGTCAGGCCCAAGGCCTGGGAGGAGCTGAGCTGCTGGGGTTCGAATTCGGGCGCTTGGCGCCGTGAAGAGGGAGTCTGGTGGTTGAGCTATTGCATGGCTTCCCAGGCATGGCAGCAGGAAAGATGAGAAATAGTGACTTCCCTGCCCTGCTGATGCGCCACAGTGTTTCTACCTTGACTGCTTTTCATGTAGGAGAAAAAAAGAAAAAAGCTATTTTCGGGATTCCTTAGTCAGCAGCACAGCCCAGCCCTGACAACAGGCAGACAACAGCCAGGAGACACCGCGCTCCTGTGTACCTGGGAGGGTTCGAGAAAACACTGCGTGGGAACCTGGGAACTCCCGGTGGGAGGTCACAGAGTGTCTCCAGAACCCAAGGCAGGCTGGGGCAGCTGCCAGCCTCCCTCCCTCGGCCCTCCACCATCCCACACGGACGGGTCTCTCCTCCCAAGGCTCGGGGGGGGGGGGCATCAGCTCGCCGCACCCAGGGACAGCCACGCGGTCATCTGGCTGGTGTGTCCCGAGACGATCCAGAGGAGGCTCAGGACCCGGATGCCGTTCAATGCAGGGCAGATGTCTCCCCTTAGCTTTGTGGTCCAGAGGGCTGGCACATTCTTCTGCCAGGAAAAGCACTGGAGAGCGTGGTCCACGGCTCCTAGAAACCCTGAGCAAGTGCAGAGCTGTCATCATCAGCCCTGAAAGCCAGGCCCTCCACACACCACCCCTGGCACGAGCCCAAACACACATAGAACTTGAAGTGGCCCAAAGCGCTAGCTCCAAGATGCCCCACACTATGCAACAGCCAAGCTCTGGCCACAGGGAAGCCAGCCCCTGGCCACAGGTAGACCTGCTTTCAAGATAAGAACAAGAGAGCTGGGCGTGGTGGCGCACGTTTTTAATCCCAACACTCAGGAGGCAGAGGTAGGAGGATTGCCATGAGTTCGAGGCCAGCCTGAGGCTAACTCTAGGTCAGCCTGGGCTAAAGCAAGGCCCTACCTTGAAAACCACACACAAAAGGCAGGGGTGGGGGTGGGGGGCTAGAGAAATGGCTTAGTGGTTAAGATGTTTGCCTGCAAAGCCAGGTTCGATTCCCCAAGACCCACATAAGCCAGATATACAAGGGGGCGCAGGCATTGGAGTTCCTTTGCAGAGGCTGGAGGCCCTTGCGTGCCCAGTCTCTCTCTCTCAAATAAATAAATAAATAAAATTTTAAAACTTTTTTAAAAAGAGAAAGAGGGGGCTGGAGAGATGGCTTAGCAGTTAAGCGCTTGCCTGTGTAGGAAAAAACCCCCGCAGGGGGTCCCCTCTTGGGCCTTTCACCTGTGAAGCCTAAGGACCCCAGTTCGAGGCTCGGTTCCCCAGGTCCCACGTTAGCCAGATGCACAAGGGGGCGCATGCGTCTGGAGTTCGTTTGCAGAGGCTGGAAGCCCTGGCGCACCCATTCTCTCTCTCTCCCTCTATCTGTCTTTCTCTCTGTGTCTGTCGCTCTCAAATAAATAAAAAAATTTAAAAAAAAAAAAAGAGAAAGAGGGAAAAAAGTCATCAGCGGGGCATGGGGAGATCCAAAGAACCAGCATTTCACTTGAACTGACATCCCGGTGTTCTCCCAAGGACACCTGCTTCCTCCTAACTTCCCCAACATGGGTCACATGCAGGCGCCTGAGAACAGGCGGAAGTTGGTGCAGCGGCTTAGGGTACTGCCCTTAGCTCTGCATCTCAAGGTCATTGACTAGCACTGTGACCTCTGGGAAGGAGATTAACTGCTCTGGACCCAAGTTTCCACATCTGCAAACAGAGGGGTCAGGTCAGTGTAGATTGTGTAATCCCAGGACTGTCATGCGTAACAAGCGCTTATAAACAGAGACTGGCCCACAGTATTGGCAGTGGTTTACGTCCCACCACGCTAAGAGTGGGTAATCTTGCCTTCATTTGTATCCTGGTTTGAAGTTGCTGTTCTTCGGGGGAGGAACGTGTTTTTAGTCTGTACTTATTTGTGTTGTATACGGGTGCGCATGTGCGATGGGGTCTGTGTGTGGGGAGGGGGTCTGAGAACAACCCCGGTGTTTGTCCTCGCTCTCACTGTTTTGTTGTGGATGCATGTTCCAGCCTCTTGGCTCCATCTCCTCTTGCTGTAGACATGGGGGGATTATAGATGAGTGCGCCGCTTTGCTTCTGGCTTTATGTGGGTGCTAGGGAATCAAACTCGCGTGAACAGGCTTGCAAGCAAGCACCTTTAAACCACAAGCTATCTCCCCTAACCCCTTGGAGGTTTTTGAGACGGGGTCTTGCCATGTAGCACTGGCTGGCTGGTGCTCACTATGTAGCCCAGGCTGGCCCTGGGATCACAAGTGTGAGTCACCACACCCATCACAGTAGGCCTCTTACTTATTTAAATTATTTATTTTAATTTGCAAGCAGAGAGTGACAGGGATAAGAGAGACCGAAAGAGAGAGAGGGAGAGAGAGAGAATTGGCACACCAGGGCCTCTAGCTGCAAATGGACTCCAGATGCAGATGCCATTTTGTACATTTGTCTTTACAGGAGTACTGAGGAATCAAACCAGGGTCATTGGGCTTTGCAGGGAAGCATGCTGACCACTGAGCCATCTCTCCAGCCCTTCCTTTGCTTTTATTTAACCTGACCTCTCCTGAGAGCCAATCACATGGCTGGAATACTGAGCAGGATTCACCAAGTTCAAGCCCCACCCCCATCCCCTACCCTCAGCCCCCTTGCTAGACAGAGCTTAAACCCTGTGGATACCAATATGTCCTTGTAGAATTGAAGAGGATTCACAAATGAGGTCTGGCTTGAAATTAAGCACTGGCTATTTGAACCTGTTTCTTAACTTTAATTCCCTTACTGACATTCCAGCGGCCAATGCAAGTTTTCCCTGTGATGATATGCCTGCCACGGGCACGGTGCCCATCCTTGTGTTTAAAGAAATTATGCTCCCTGCACTTCGGCCATCAATGCCATGATCAGCAGTTTCCTGCACCTGATAGCACCTGACTTCACCTCAGGGTCCTTTGATAGAAAGAGACACAGAACCTGGACTCAGCCAAGGTCAGCCAAGTTCTTTAGCCTCCTTGCCACATGTTCAGAATGGACATAATTTTTGTCAGGGCTGTAAAGATTCTAGAATAGCATCCACTATTTGGCTCGGTGCCTACCCTAGGCAAGCGAGTGCTCAATGGACTTCATTCTTAGTCTTTCCATCTAAATTTACATTGACCTGAGTCAATGTAACCGAAAATAACGTGTCTATAGGGAAGACGCCTTCTCTGAGTCTCATTTTGCTCATTCATAAAGGCAAAAGATTGTAAATCAGAGGGAAGGTCTAGAAAGATGGCTCAGTGTTTAAGGTGCTTGCCTGCAAAGCCTAATGACCCAGGTTGGATTCCCCAGGACCCACAGAAAGCCAGAAGGACAAGGTGACACATACATCTGGAGTTCCTTTGCAGTGGCTAGAGGCCCTGGTATGCCCATTCTTTTTCTCTCTCTCTGTCTTACAAATAAATAAAGTTAAAAAATTATGGTGGGGAAGGGCTGCTGTACTAAATAATGCAAATTATCACTGGTTCTCAAAGTCAAGGTCCCCAGACCAGCAGCTTCAATGTCACTAAGAAATCTGTAAGAAACGCAAACTTGCTAAGCCATCATCATCCCTGGGGCCCCAGCCCCGTGATCAGTAATACTCCAAGCGCTGCAGGACAGGCCGGTACATGCTAGCGTGTGAGCGCCACTGGGCACGCCCGGCGTGCAAGCGCCCTGCAGCGCCTGTAGTCCCAGCTTAAGCATCAGACCACAGCGGGAGAGCCCTGACTCCCACGGGGTTGACATCCATCCCTATTTACCTCAGGAAATCTCCCTCATATACTCAACGCTTGCATTTTTCTCTTCCTAATAGCCAGACAGGTTCACTCAATAGGAAACCACTCTAAGCAAATACAACAGTTCTCAGGAGGGTGAAGAGCCAGGAATTCAAAATGCACCATTTGGTTCTGACTTTCTCGATGACACGGCAACCTTAGGTTAATGTGATTTGCTGTGGAAATGTCAAAAGGAGATGAAAAATTGATGAACCTTGTAGTCTCTTCATACTGATTTGTTTTTCCAAATGCTCAGGACTATATTTTACCTCTGACAATGTTTAAAGAAATATATTGCTATGGCAACAGAACACATGAGACCTTGGCGAGAAGTAAATGCAACAAAGCCTTGGGGATCTGAGGGATGGATGAGAGGGAAAGCTCACTGGTGAGGACCTACGGGCCCCGTGACTGATGCCCAGAACCACTCAGGTGTGCCTGTTGTAAGTCTGAGGTGGGTCCCGGGCTCAGGACTCCGTGGTGCAGCCCAAAGCTGCTGAAAGCAATGGAAAATGATGATGCCTGTCAGCTCACTGCCCTGACAGTGAGACGCCTGGAGCCAGCTGACCTTGCTGCACCGTCTACAGGGTCAGTGCAAACTCAGCAAGAGGTCTTGGCAAATCACAGCCCCACTTTTCCTCCCCCAGTAGCTTGACAACAGAAAGTGTAGCACTTTCTTTCTTGTTGCTGGACAAACACCCAACCAGAAGCAGCTGAAGGGAGGAAAGGGTTTACTTCAGGCTGACAGAATCCAGGGGCAGTTCCATCAATGGTGGAAGACGCTGGCTCAAGTCCTATATCCAAGCAGAGAGGCATCACCAAACAGCAGGTAAAACCAAGAGCCAGAGCTCAGACTGCTTCTCTCCACACACCTACTAGCGCTGGACCAAAAAATCCACCCCCAGTGACACCCTCCAGCTTACTGCTGGGAGCTTAAGTAGGAATCTTAACCAAAAATCCCTGAGGCTGCGGAAGGGGGTGGGGGGAGACATACATTCACATTCAAACTGCCACAGCACCATCTCATTTACTCCCTCCACGCTTCCCCCCACATAAGGTTTCACTGTAGCCCAGGCTGCCCTGGAATTCACTGTGTAGTCTCAGGGTAGCCTCGAACTCCTACCTCTGCCTCCTGAGTACTGGGATTAAAGGCGTGTGGCACCATGCCTGGTTCATTTACTTCTTTCAATAAGTCCCAGTTATGCCCCTATGTGGAAGTTGAGGCACACAGAGGTCAAACAATTGACCAAGGTCAAGGTGGGTCAACCTAGGGATTGATAAAAAATGTTATCTCTGGCTGGGCGTGGTGGCACGTATCTGTAATTCGGGAGGCAGAGGTAGGAGGACTGCCGTGACTTCGAGGCCACCCTGAGTCTACACAGTGAACTCCAGGGCAGCCTAGAGTAAAACCCCACCTCGAAAAACTAAAAAAAAAAAAAAAGAAAAGAAAAAAGAACAATGTTCTCTCTGGACTATGCAGACCTTGGATCTGCCTACAGGATGTTCAGGTGCACAGAGGGGTATGCAGACACACCATGAGCAGTCACCCGGAGGTTCTGCGACGTGGACAAGACCACCATGGTGGTCCTTAAAATGTGATGGAGTTTTTACAGCTGCACCACGGTGGGTTTTATCGCTTAGGGCCTTGTGGAGATGCTGTAGGCAACAGCGACTGAGTCAGGCCAGGAAGCTGAGCAGTCAACACTTCCCTCACAGCCAGACACCCAGGAAGTGACCAGATGGGCGGAGCTGCTTCCGGGTTAGTAAGGGTGCCTACTCAGCGCCCTCTTGGACCGCCTCTGTCTTTATAGGAGCATGTCTGCTCATTTTCCTTGCTGGATCACCATGAGTTCAAGGCCAGTCTGAGATGGCATAGTGAATTCCAGGTCAGTCTGGGCTACAGTGAAAACCTACCTTAAAAACTTTTAAAAAAAAAAAAAGATAGATGCTAGGTAGATAGAAGATATGATAGATCAATGTGACAAATATCAACCTGTTTCTCCCTTCCATGCAGACAGTGGGAATGAGGTTAATATTCTTGATTTTTCACACACAGCACAGCACAATGGTCCCTGGAATCCGTACACTAAGGTGGACATTGCGGAGGTTCACAGTGAGTTTGAGGGCAGCCTGGTCTAGAATAAGACCCAACCTCAAAATAAATAAATAAATAAATAAATAAATAAATAATAAATAAAAAGGCCTGGAGAGATGGCTTAGTGATTAAGGCACATGCCTACAAAGCCTAGGGACCCAGATTTAATTCTCCAGGTCCCACATAAGTCAGATGCACATGGTGGCACATGCATCTGGAATTTGTTTGCAGTGGCTAGAGGCCCTGGTGTGCCCATTCTCCTTCTCTGTCTCTTTCTCTCCCCCTTTCTGTCTCTAATAAATAAATAAATTTTAAGAAAAACAAAAACAAAAAAGAAGCTGGGCGTGGTAGTGCACGCCTTTAATCCCAGCACCTGGGAGGCAGAGGTAGGAGAATCACTGTGAGTTTGAGGCCACCCTGAGACTACATAGTGAATTCCAGGTTAGCCTGTGCTAGAGTGAGATCTTATTTTGAAAAATCCAAACAAAAAAAGGAGAGGAAGAAAAGAAAAAGATCAAAGACATTCAGACACTGGGCTGCGTTCTCACTGTCTGGCTTGGATATATTCATTGGCTTGTTTGCACACTGGCTCTCCTCCCTTCAGCTAATATGCAAATCGTTTACCTTAGTGGCAGCAGAAGGGTCTATGAATGTGTGTGTGTGTCTGTGGCAATCACTGTTGTGGTCATGGAATGGTTCCTCAGAGAACTGCTACAGTGAACCCTGAGCTCTGAGCTGACCCAGGCTTTGATGGGCACAAGAACACACTGGATAATTGTACCCAAGAAGGAAAGCAGCGTTCTTAGCACCCTGCCCTTGCCTGAACACGCTGATGGTAAACAAAGACCGAATTGTCAGTAGCAGAGGTACAGCCCCCACATCCGCTGGAATTCAGCACACGCTCAGCTAAGTCACCTCTCTGGAGTGGTCCCAGTTTGGTTAAAATGCCTACTTTCTCCTCTGCGTGGGGGTCCTGGCGGGGAGAAATGAGCTGGGCACGCTGGCCGTGGGGTCCTGCTTCCTTGCTCAAGGCTCTCTGAGCTGCTCCAAGGCAAACTCCCACGACTGGAAGGTGCCCCACGGGCAGGATAGTGCCTGAGTCCCGGGCCCCAACACCTGGCCGCGGTGTACACAGTCCCAGCCACAGGGAGAGCGAGGCCCAGCAAGCTGACGAACCTGCAGAAGATAAAAACAAGTGGCAAGCCTTCAAGCATCAAAGATGCAGACGAAACAGCCCCATGAGAAACAAGACCACCGGCTGGATGGGAGGCTTCCGAGTTCAAGGCCAGCCTGAGCTACATAGGGAGACCCCGGCTCAGAAAAGCAAATACACAAGACTGGAGAGATGGCTCAGCGGTTAAAGAACTTTCTTGCAAAGTCTGACTGCCCAGGTTTGATTCCCCACGTAGAGCCTGATGCACAAAGTGGTGCATGTGTCTGGAATTTATTTGCAGTGGCAGAAGGCTGTGGTATGCCCATACTTTTCTCTTTCTCCCATAAATGAATAAATAAAAAAAATTTTAAACATTTTTTAAAAATCAAGCTTTTACATGGGTAAAAATTTAAACACCTAATACAGAAAAATTATATTTCATTTCTGTTTCTTTTCTATTTTTTTTAAATTTATTTGCGCATATGTGTGTGTAGGAGCGGGAAGGTGCACCAGGGGCTCTTTCCACTGCAAATAAACATGACTCCTCCGTCAGTTTTTGAATCTGGCTTATGTAGGCGGGCTGGGAATTGAACTCAGGCCATCAGCCATTACAAGCAAGTGCCTTTAACCACCACTGAGCCATCTTCCCAGCCCCAGAAAAAAAAAATATGTTCTAAGAATAAAAATAATGAAAAAAAATCATTGCAAAAAAGATTAACAAATTTTCTCAACTCATTATCAGCATAGAAAATTATCATAAAGAGAGAAACCAAGGAAAATATTCATAGCAATATGATCCTTTATTAGTATAACAATTATTATTATTTTGTTTTGTTTTGTTTTTCCAGATAGGATCTCACTCTAGCTCAGGCTGACCTGGAATTCACTCTGTAGTCTCAGGCTAGCCTCAAACTCATGGCAATCCTCCTACCTTAGCCTCCCAAATTAAAGGTGTGTATCACCACACCCGGCTCAATAATGTGGTTTTTTTTTTATTTTGTTTTATTTTTGTCTCAAATTGGCCCCCAATTCATGGCAATCCTACCTCTGCCTCCTGAGTGCTGGGAATAAAGGTGTGAGCCACCATGCCCCGGAGTATAACCGATTTGAGCATCAGAAATAACCCCCACACCCAGAGAAAAGGGGTGGGTGAACACTGTCACATGTTCTTGTTTAAGGTAGAGGGTTACTATTTTGTGTTAGTGTGCACAGGATGCTGTAACAAAATGCCACCGGCTGGGTGGTTTATGAACAAAAGAATGTGATTCCTCATACTTCTGAAGGCTGGGAAGCCCACAATCAAGGCACCAGAAGATTTGGTGTCTAGTGAGGACCGGTCTTCTGTTTGAGGGCACCTCTAGTTGTCCTCATATGGTGGAAGGGACAAACAGTCTGAGCACATAACCTTGAAAACAGCCAGCATCCGTCAGACATCATTTAATGAATTAAATTCAATAGCTAAATGCAGTTGGTGAGAGAAGCAAATAAGATGGTGTGGGGGGGAAGGGCGGTGGGGTTCAGGTAGCAGTAGTTAAGCAGTTGGGGTGACCCCTGAAAGTATAAAGGTAGGAAGGTCTGCACCTGCTAGAGATCAAAGGATACTCTGACTTTTTAATCTCTTCCCAAGATCTGTTTTTCCACAAACAACCTGGGAGGGAGGTCTCTCCTAGGAATTCAATCTAATCCTAACTTTGTGGTTGGTCAAGCTTAGACCCCAGAACTTGGCTGGCCTCTTCCTGAGACAGCCCCAGCCCTAACCAATCAACTGTCCTTCAGCTCACCTGAGCCGGAAGGTAGGGCCCACCACCACCATAAGGTTATAAATACATTTGCGAGGGCACAGTCTGCGCTGCCCGCCTCCCAAACCTCCTGCCTCTGGTGAACTTCCCAACTTGGCTCAGCTGGGCTGACGGAGGGAGCCCCCAGCCCTGCCTTTCCAGATGCCGCCTTCGCCTCGGGGCAGCAGCAATTTGTGCTTTCTTTTCTGTCCTCCCTACGGTTTTCCCAGGCCCACCATGTGGGCTCTCAAGCCAAGTGGGTGTCATTCCTTGGTTCTGTACTTCCCTAAATAAATATAATATATGCAATAATTATCCTTCTGTCTTGTTTTATTCAATTCTTTCATTAAAATTAGACACAAGCCAGGCATGGTGGCGCATGCCTTTAATCCCAGCATTCAGGAGGCAGAGGTAGGAGGATCGAGTTTGAGGCTACCCTGAGACTACATAGTGAATTCCAGGTCAGCCTAGACTTGAATGAGACCCTACCTCGAAAAAAATGGCTTAGCGGTTAAGACATTTGCCTGCAAAGCCAATGGACCCCGGTTCAATTCTCCAGGACCCACGTTAGCCAGATGCACAAGGGGGCACGGGCATCTGGAGTTCGTTTGCAGTGGCTGGAGGCCCTGGTGTGCCCATTCTCTCTCTCTCCCCCATCTCCCTCTTTCTCTCTCTCAAATAAATAAATAAATAAGTAAAAAATTTTTAAAAAATTAGACACGAACCTAGGGAATTTCCTGGCCCCTAGCGCTCCGTTATAATGGTATTCCCGGCTGGGCACCGCCGGTCCCCATACTCACAGACATACAGCAGCAGCAAGTGTGTTCAGGGGGAACAGCCCAGCAGAGCATCTGGCCACGCCCCCGCTAGGTGAGGAGGAAGGATGTCTAGTGAAGAGGGACAGGGGCGGAGCCAAGAACGAAGTGTTTCTGAATTTTAAAGTGTCTACCAAGAGAGAAAAGGAAGATACATTATTACATTGACATTTTTCACATATTTACATTATTATTTTAGTTGGCAAAAATGTTTAACACAATTCTAAGTGCTTGTTTATCTGTGATTCCAGCACAAAACTTTGACATTGCAAGTGGGGGAGGTAAGCCGGGCGTGGTGGCTCACGCCTTTAATCCCAGCACTAGGGAAACAGAGGTAGGAGGATTACTGTGAGTTGAGGCCAGCCTGAGAGTCCATAGTGAGTTTCAGGTCAGCCTGGGCTAGAGCAAAACCCTACCTCAAAAAAAAAAAAAAAAAAAAGATTCATACCCATCTATTAAGGCTACTCTAACTTTTGGTTAGAGAAGCTTCTCTTCTCAGATGGCAGTGACCTCTGGGATGACTCAAAAGGCACATAGTGCTGAGAAGAAATGACAGAGGAGCCTCTATCACACCTTCCAAGGTTCAGGGTCCATTGTGGAAGAGAACAATATAAGAGCCTAAAGAAGGACTCCTTACGATGCAGTCCTCCAGACACAAAGTGGCCTGGATGTCCGCGACCTCGCCGTGCCAGGCACTACCTGCACGTGACCAGTGTAACGGGAGGAAAAGGTGATGCCATCAAAATGAAGGAGAGACTGATTGAGACAGGGAGAGGATAAGATGGAGAGTGGAATTGTGAAGGGGAAAGTGGGGGGAGGGAATTATCATGGTTTATTGTCTATAAATATGGAGATTGTCAATAATAAAAAACTTTTAAAAAGCAACAAAAGTGGGGGAGGTGGAGAGCTGAGCTGGGAATATAACTTAATGTTGCCTATCATTCACAATACACTGTGTTTCTTTCCAAACATAAAGAAGAGGAAGGAAAGAAAGGCTGGAGAGAAGGCTCAGCACTTAAGGTACTTGCCTGCAAAGCCTAAGGACATGGGCTTGATTCCCCAGTACCTACATAAAGCCACAAGGTGGTGCATGTGTCTGGAGTTTGTTTGCAGTAGCTAGAGACCCTGGCACACCCATTCTTTCTCTGACTCTCTCCCATAAATCAATCAATAAAGTATTGAAAGAAAGAGCCAGGCATGGTGGTGCATGCCTTTAATCTCAGCACTTGGAAGACAGAGGTAGGAGGATCACCATGAGTTCAAGGCCACCCTGAGACTACATAGTGAATTCCAGATCAGCCTGGACTAGAGTAAGACCTTACCTTGGGGGGAAAAAAAAAGAAGGAAGGAAAGAAAGGGGGCTGGGGAGATGCCTCAGTGGTTAAAGGTGCTTTCTTGCAAAGCCTTCCAGCCCAGGTTCAATTCCCCAGAACCCATATATAGCCAGAATCACAGTGGCACATGTGTCTGTAACTCATTTACAGTGGTAAGACACTCTGGAGCATCCATTCTCTCTCTTATTCTTCTTGTAAATAAATAAATAAATACATTTTTTAATTCAAAAAAGGAGGCTGGAGAGATAGCTTAGTGTTCCTGTGAACCCAGGTTCAATTCCCCAGTACATACATAAACCAGATGCACAAGGTGGCACATGCATCTGGAGTTCATTTGCAGTGACTAGAAGCCCTGGTGCACTATTCTCTCTCTCTTTCTCTCTTTCTCTCACTCTCTCGCTCTCTTGCTCTTGCTCTTGCTCTCACTCTATCTCAAATAAATAAAATATTTTTTAATTCAAAAAAGGGGCTGATAGATGGCTCAGAGGTTAAAGATGCTTGCTTGCAGATCACTGAGAAATCCTGCTGAAGCTGAGCTGAAAACCTCCTCCATGTAGACAGATAGCTGGAAAAAGCTATGCTGCATGTAGTTCAATGGGGGAGAGCGAAATCACCAGTGGAGTTACTCAACAGTGGGCACTGCAAACCCTAAATTTGGCCAGCCAGGCCAAATGAGCCAATGGGTGCAATAGTGGTATGTCTGTTATGGAGGAAACCAACCACTCTCTAATTGGACTGGAGACCTGCTCCATGGGAGGGAATACATGCCTGATACTGAAAACCTACAACAGGGGTAGTCATGAGCCCTAGGGGTGTAATATCTGCTTCTGTGCTCACCAAACTGCCCAGTGAGAACTTATCTTAATGTTCATACCCATATATTAATGCTACTCTCACTTTTGGTTAGAGAAGCTTCTCTTTTCAGATGGCAGTGACCTTGGGATGACTCATTAGGCACCATGGTGCTGAGAAGAAGTGACAGAGGAGTGCTCAGCACTGAAACATCTCTATCACACCTTCCAAGGCTCAGGGTCCATTATGGAAGAGGTGGTGGAAAGAATGTAAGAGCCAAAGGAAGAATAGGACTCCTTACAACATGCTCCCCCCAGACACAAAATGGCCTGGATATCTATGACCTCACAGTGCCTCACACTACCTACACAAGACCCTCATAATAGGAAGAAAAGATGATGACATCAAAATAAAAGAGAGACAGATTGAGAAGGGGAGGGATATGATGGAGAGTGGAGTTTCAAAGAGGAAAGTGGGGGGGGGGGAGGAAGGGATTTACCATGGGTTATTGTCTATAATTATGATGGAAGTTGTAATAAAAAGATAAATTTTTTAAAAAGAAAAAACAAAACAAAACAAACAAAAAAAGATGCTTGCTTGCAAAACCTACTGGCCCAGGGTTCAATTCCCCAGTACCCACGTAAACCCAGATGCATACAATGTGGCACATGCATCTGGAATTTGTAGCAGTAAGAAGCCCTGGTACACCCATACACACACTCTCTCAAATACACACACACACACACACACACACACACACACACACACACACACACACAATGGAACAGGTCTGTCTGCTTTGTAGATAGGAGCAGGGGTAACAAGGCACGCAGATACTTAGTGGCTCAGCTCTATAACCAAAATGATGTCATATGGGGCTGGAGAGATGGCTTAGCGGTTAAGGCTCATGACTGATGACTGTGAAGCCTAAGGAGCCCGGTTCAATTCTCCAGGTCCCACGTAAGCCAGATGCACATGATGGCGCATGCATTTGGAGTTCATTTGCAGCAGCTAGAGGCCCTGGCGCGCCCATTCTCAATCTCTCTCCTTTTCTTTGTCTGTAATAAATAAAAATAAAATCTCTTAAAAAAAAAAAAAGAAACAAAATGATGTCATAGTTTGGCAATGAACCGCAAACCTCTGAAGGGCTCAAACCCCCACCATGGAGCCAGAACAATGCTGGCTGGCAAATTTATGGAGACATTTGTTTGTATGTGGGAATGTGCATCTATGTGTATGTCTGCATGTGTACATGTGTCTCTATGGGGGGTATGTATATGTGCAGGTATGTATGTGAATATATATGCATGTGGACATATGTGTGGGTGTGTGTAGTGGATGTGTGTGCATGTGTACATATGTGTGTGCATGTGTGTTAGATAGTGTCAGTCTTGCCTGTACTTCAGGCACCATTCAGGTTTGACCTCCAGACACTCAGGCTGGTCCAAACTTGAATCCTCATACTTGGGCAGCAAGCGCTTTTCCCACTGGGCCACGTATTCACTTTTCTCAGTGCTTTTGGCCACTGCAAAGCAGGACAGTGTGACCATCGTAACATGTTACAAGATTTCAGACAGGGCAGACTTAATGTGCAGCCCTCCACTGCTGCCTCAGGATGACCCAATGTTAGCAGACTCTGAAAACCAGCCCTTTCTTTTTCAGCTCTTGTACTGAGACACGGAGCTCCTCCAGCCTCCCCCTGGGACTTATCTAACGTGGATCTAGTGTGGTTGGATCTATCTAAAGTGATCAGGTGTTTGCAGTGCAGGGTCCTGAGCCAAGTGACTGTGAAACGCCAACTTTCCAACTCTCTGCTATGTTGAAGGAAAAAGCCAGAGACTATTTTCAGGTGTGATAGCACACATCTTTAATCCCAGCACTCAGGAGGCTGAGGTAGGGGGATCCCCGTGAGTTTGAAGTCAGTCTGGGCTTCAGAGTAAGTTCCAGGCCTATCTGAGCTAGAGTGAACCCCTTTCATGAAATTGAACAAAAACAACAAAAAAAGAAAAGCCAGAAAATCAAATTAGTGTGTCAGTATTAGGTTACATTCTGAACTGAATACCTCCCTCTGAATGTCCAAGTTCTAATTCCTATTGCCTATTAATGTGACCATATTAGGAAGTAGGGTCTTTTCAGATAAATAACCTAAAATGAGGTCACACAATATTAGGGTGGGCACTAAGTTCAGTAGGAACAGTGTCCCTAATGTGGTAGTTTGAATGTGCAATATCCTCATAGGCTGGTGGTAATCTGGTGTGTGGAGCCATTTCCAGGTGGGGACATGGGGACTTTCCCCCAGGCAGGCTCCAGTTTCGTTTCTTTTCTTTCTTTTTTTTTTTTTTTTTTTTTTTTTTTTTTTTTTTTTTGAGGTAGGGTTTTGCTCTACTCAGGCTGGCCTGGAATTCACTCTGTAGTCTCAGGGTGGCCTCAAACTCACACTGATCCTCCCACCTCTGCCTCCCAAGTGCTGGGACTAAAGGCATGCGCCACCACACCCAGCAAAATGAATAAAATATTTTCAAAAATTAAAAAAAAAAAAAAAAAGGCTCAGGGTCCATTGCAGAAGAGGTGGAAGAAAGAATGTAAGAGCCAAAGGAAGGGTACCATTCCTTACATACAACTGTCTGGACAGAATTTGGCCTTGATATCCAAGGCCTCGCAGTGCCTAGCAATACCCACACAAAACACTAATAATAGGAGAAAAAGATGATGACATCAAATTAAAAGAGAGACTAATGGAGAGAGGGAGGGGACATGACAAAGAGCAGAATTTGAAGGAGAAAGTGGGGGAGGGAAGGGGAATACCATTGTTTGTTGTCCGTAAGTATAGAAGTTGTCAATAAAAAATATGTATATATTAAAAAAGAAGTGGAAGGTGGAATCCTAGAAGTGGGAGGGTGTGAGCAGGGTAGGGAGGCAGGGAGAGATTGGGCAGAGGAAAGGGAGGAGGCTGAGCAAAAATTAAGTATGTGTATAATAAAGATTTTTAAAAAAGGAAATAAATCTCCCATATTATCCTAATAAAAAAAAAACAAACCCAAAGACTACTCATTAAGCTTAGAGGAGGCCTGGGAGCTGGCTCAGTGAGTGAAGCTCTTGCTGTACCAACATAAGGCCTCAGCACAATCCCCATAACCCGTGTGAACAATAAAAGCCAGGCGTGGAGCCATGCAGTGCAGGCCCAGAACTGGGGAAGCAAGGACAGGTGGACCCCGAGGCTTGCTGGCTAGCCAGTCTAGTCCACTTGGCAAGTTCTAGGTCAATGAGAGACAGTGTCTCAAGAGGACAGTATCTAAGGAACAGTACCCGAGGTTGTCCTGTGGCCTCCACACGTACATGGACATACATGCATGTGAACACACACACAGAACAAAATAAAAATAGCTGGACATGGTGGCATATGTCTTTAATACTAGCACTTAGGAGGCAGAGGTAGGAGGATTACCATGAGTTCCAGGCCAGCCTGAGAATAGCGAATATACCAGGTCAGTTAGAATGAGACCCTGCCTTAAAAAACAAAAGCAAAACAAAGCAAAAAATAATAAATAAATTAACAAATTAATAAAGTTAGAGAGTATCTCATTCACTTGAAATGTTAATTTCTTTCCTTATTTCCCTCCTTTTTTTTTTTTTTTTTTTTTTTTTTTTTTTTTTTTGCGAGGTAGGGTTTCACTCTAACCCAGGCTGACCTGGAATTCACTCTGTAGTCCCAGGCTAGCCTTAAACTCACAGTGATTCTCCTACCTCTGCCTCCTGAGTGCTGGGACTAAAGTCGTGTACCACCATGCCTGGCAAAATGCTAATTCCCAATCACCGTACATTTATCCTTGTTTATAAGACAGTCATGGTTTAACTCTCAAAAACCAACATTTGAATTTTATTCATAACAAATTATTGGCTTAGTTTTGTTTGTGGAGTGGGGACGGAACCCAGAGCTTTAAGATGCTGGGCAAGCACTCTTCCACTGAGCTACGCCGCCAGTTCTTGTTTTAAGTTTTGAGACAGTCTTACTATGTAACTCAGGCTGGTTCAAGCTTACTACGTGGCCCCGGCTGACTTCAGGCTCATGGTCCTCCTGCCTCAGCTTTCTGAGATTGCAGACATGTGTCACCATGCCTGGCATTTCATTTGTTTTAAACAGCACATGAGGGCTGTGGAGATAGCTCTGTGGTTAAAGGTGCTTGCTTGCAAAGACTGCTAGCGAGGTTTGATTCTCCAGTACCCACGTAAAGCAGATGTGCAGGTGGCCCGTGCATCTGGAGTTTATCTGCAGCAGCAGAAAGTCCTAGTGTGTACCCATTCTTGATCTCTCTCTGCCTCTCTCGCCTTACAAATAAATACATAAAAATATTTTTTTAAATGGGCATTTTGGCTTTGCAGGCAAGTGCCTTAACCACTAAGCCATCTCTCTAGCCCCTATTTATTTATTTATTTATTTATTATTTGAGAGAGAGAAAGAGACAGAGAGAGAATGGGCATGCCAGTCCTCCAGCCACTGCAAACAAACTCCAGATGCGTGCACTACCTTGTGTATCTGGCTTACATGAGTCCTGGGGAATCGAATCTGGGTCCTTTGGCTTTGCAGGCAAGCACCTTAACCGCTAAGCCATCTCTCCAGCCCCCCTAAGAATATTTTTTAAAGAATACAAGAGAACATGAAATATGATATAGTTGCAATATGAGCACCTTTAAGAATTCTTTTTTTGTGGGGGGGAGTTTGAGGTAGGGTTTCAGCTTTAAGAAGTCTTATGGTGCTGGAGAGATGGCTTAGTGGTTCGACTCTCCAGGACCCACATAAGCCAGATGCATAAGAGGGTACATGCATCTGGAGTTTGTTTGCAGAGGCTGGAGGCCCTGGTGTGCCTGTTCTTTCTCTCTCTCTCTCTCTACTTTCCTATTTGTATCTCTCTGTCTCAAATAAATACATAAATAAAATTATTTTTAAAAAGAATTCTTACAAATGAACCATGTTAGCTCTTATTAAGATGACCAGAATAAATACTAGTCGCTAGTGGTAAGACCAAATAGAAAGCCTCACAGCCCTTACTTGGACTACCATCGTCCCTTGGCGTGACTGGGCAGAAGGGAGGACGAGAGCAGAAAGTGGCGGCCCTGAGCTTCAGTGCCCACCCCGCAGTGCGCGGGCAAGACTGAAGAGGGGCGGAGGTTAGGGGACTTGTCCAGGATGGCACAGCTGGGGTGACAACCAGGACCAAATGCTGGGTGCTTAGTGCTAACCTGCTGCAGCCCATTTAGCTCCTGAGCCAACAGGTGTCAAACACGTGGACAGGAGCAGAAAGCACAGCATGGAAACGGGACGCCCCCACCTCCCCTCCAGACCTAACCAGGCAGCTGTGAGTGAAGAGAGATACCCACCCTGCTCCCAGCCCCTGGTGCATCTGGCTTACGTGGGTTACTGGGGAACCAAACCTGGGTCCTCAGGCTTTGCAGGCAAGCTCCTTAACTGCTAAGCCATCTTTCTAGCTCTTCGTAAGAGCTTCTTTAAAAAGCTTTAAAAATTTTTTTTTTTTAATTTAATGGACTGGAGAGATAGCTCAGCAGTTAAGGCACTTGCCTATGAAGTCTAAGGAGCCAGGTTCAATTCCCCAGAACCCATATAAGCCAGAAGCACATAGTGGCACATGTATCTGGAGTTTGTTTGCAGTGGCTAGAGGACCTGGTATACCCATTCTCTCCTTTCTCTATCATTAATAAATAAAAATAATAAAAAATACTAAAAAGGGCTGGAGAGATGGCTTAGCGGTTAAGGTGCTTGACTGCAAATCCAAAGGCTCCAGGTTCGATTCTCCAGGACCCACGTAAGCCAGATGCACAAGGAGGCCCATGTGCCTAGAGTTTGTTTGGAGCGGCTGATGGCCCATTCTCCGTCCCCCACACCTTTTTCTCTCTCAAATAAATAAATAAATAAATAAATAAAATTTTAAGTACTTTTATTTATGTATTTGCAAGCAGAGAGAGAGAATGGGTATGTCAGACCTCTCTATAGCCACTGTAAACAAACTCCAGATGCATGTGCCACTTTGTGCTTATGTGGGTTCTGGGGAATCGAACCCAAGCCAGTAGGTTTTGTAGTTAAGTGCCTTAACCACTGAGCCCCTCAGTGGAAGTTTTGTGTGACCATAAAAGTCTGGATCCCTAACTCCTGGGTTATAGCTCAGCCAAGAAAGCTGCCTTTGTTCTCAAAGACACCCCAATTCTCATGTCATATTGCCACATTGGCAAGGAACTCCAATTGTTGTATCAAAAGTCGGTGTTGTCCTGAAGAAACTGCCCTCTTGGCTGTAAGCAGTCAAGATTTTACAGTGTGCTGAGACAATAGTTTGGAGTGTGTTTTGTACCTACCCAGCTGAGCCATCACGGTCACCTCCTCTTCGGCGCAAGAGTCAGGGACGCACACGCCCACGCTGTAGTCAGCTCCGTCCTGAGAAAGACAGGGCCACAGTGCTCTTTAACGTAAGTGTTCACAGTACTCACATAGGAGCGTTTCTTTGTTTGGTTTCTCTGCATGTGTATGCATGTATACATGTGTGGGCAAGGCACGCACATGTGCGTGTGTGCATGGATGTGTGGCCAAAAGTTGATGTTGGATGTCTTCCCTGATCACTGTCCACTTTAAAAAAAAAAAATGAGAGCCAGGCGTGGTGGCGCACACCTTTAATCCCAGCACTTGGGAGGCAGAGGTAGGAGGATTGCCGTGAGTTCGAGGCCACCCTGAGATACCATAGTGAATTCCAGGTCAGCCTGGGCTAGAGTGAGACCCTACATCAAACCCCCCCAAAAAAAATAAATAAATAAAATAAAAAGAGGCTGGGGAAATGGCATAGTAGTTAAGGCATTTGTCTGCAAAGCCTAAAGACCCCAGTTCGATTCCCCAGGACCCATGTAAGCCAAATGCACAAGGTGGCGCACACAGCTGGAGTTTATTTGCAGTGGCTAGAGGCTCTGGCGTGCCCATTCTCTCTCTCTGTCTCTCTACCTGCCTATTTCTGTCTCTCTGTCTTTCTCTTGCTCTCTCAAATAAATAAAAATAAAAACAAATATTTTTAAAAATTGAGACAGGAGCCGGGCGTGGTGGTGCACGCCTTTAATCCCAGCACTTGGGAGGCAGAGGTAGGAGGATCGCCAAGAGTTCGAGGACACCCTGAGACTACATAGTGAATTCCAGGTCAGCCTGGGCCAGAGTAAGACCCTACCTCAAAAAAAAAAAAAAAAAAAAAAAAGAGAGAGAGAGACAGAATCTCTTCCTTGAGCCCAACAATCACTGGTTTCATTGGTATAGCTGGCAAGTTTGCTCCAGAGATTACCTGCCTCTGCCTGCCCAGCATTCACGTGGGTGCTGGGGCTCTACAAGGGCTTTTCCAACTAAGCCATCACCCCAGCCCATCTTTGTTTTGCCTTTTTTGAGATAGGGTCTCATGTAGCCCAGGCTGACCTTGAACTCCTGACCCTCCTGCCTCCACCTCTTAATTGTTTGGATTACAGGAGTGCACCACCATGCCAGGCCCATGCCTGATCATTTCTAAGGAAGGCTTTTCACTGTATGTTTCACACAGACTGGCATGTGTCACTTTGTGCATCTGGGTTTTATGGGTTCTGGGGAATTGAACCAGGCCGTCAGGCTTTGCTGGCAAGCTCCTTTTCTGCTGAGCCATCTCTCCAACCCTACTCTCACTTTTGGTTAAAGAAACTTCTCTTTTCAGATGGTGGTGATCACTGAGGTGACTCAAAACTCATCAAAGTGCAGAGAAGTGACGGTGGAGTGCTCAGTACTAAGTGAGACATCCCTGTCACACCCTCCAAGGCCCAGGGACCTTCGCAGAGCAGGTGGCAGGAAGAGAGTAAGAGCCAAAGGAAGGGAGGAATGCTCACAGTGGTGTCCAGACTCAGCGCGGCCTTGGAATTCATGACCCCAGTGGCTAATGCCACCTACACAAGACCTGCGTGACCAGAGGGTCAGAGAGAGATGAGTTGGAAAGAAGAAGGATTCATTGAGGGGCAGTTTGGGAGGGAAAGGTAGGCTGGTGGACAGGAATTATGATCATGGAATATTGTTTGTATTTATAGAAACTGTCAATCAAAATTTTAAAAAAGGAAGCAACACTGCCAGGTGCGGTGGCACACCCCTGTAATCCCAGCACTCAGAAGACAGAGGCAGGAGGATTGCCATGAGTTTGAAGCCAGCCTGTGACCACAAAGTGAATTCCAAGTCAGCCTGGGTTACAGCAAGATCCTACCTCTCAAAAAAAAAAAAAAAAAAAAAAAAGCTACTCTACTGTAGAATTGTCAACATAATTGCAAGTTGTCATTTTTGAGTAGCAGGACACATGTATCAAATAAATGTTTTAGTAGTTTAATTATTTACTTTGTTAATGTGAGGAGGATGGTGACCACAGCCTCTTGCTGCTCCCAACGAACACCAGACACCTGCTCCACTTTTTGCCTCTGGCTTACGTGAATGGCTTGGGAATTGAACCCGAGGCCACCAGACTTTGTAAGCAAGCACCTTTAACCGCAGAGCTATCTTCCCAACCGCAAAGATTTTGCAAAAAAAAGGTCAAGCCAATAGTTAGGATGCCTCACTCAATAAAGGTAAAGTCCAGTTCTAAACACAAATTTCGGGGCTTGTTCTGCTAACACATAACTTTCATGAGTGCAAAGACCTGACCTATGCTCAAATATGAAGGCCATTCATCTGAAAATGACATTTGTACACGCTGATTAAACCCTCAAGCAATCATCCCAGCCCTCAATGCGCAGACAGGGCTAGGTGAGGAAGCCCCGTCTCCATGGTTAGCCACTGTAAGCACTGTGGAGCACTAACAGGGAGGGCTTGCATTTCTTGCTATTTCAGACAATCGTTTCTTTGTCTTTTGTTTGTTTGTGTGGTTTCGTTTGTGTTTTTGTTTTTTTGTTTTTCGAGGTAGGGTCTCAATCTAGCCCATGTTGACCTGGAATCCACTATGTAGTCTCAGGCTGGCCTCACACTCACAGCAATCCTCCTACCTCGGCCTCAGTGCTGGGATTAAAGGCGTGTGCTACCTACGTCTGGCTAATTTTCTTTTAATCATGTGCGACATGTATACAATTTATCCTATGTTTAACAAGAGGCTATGCTATCCCTAGGAATGAATGTGCTTTCAAGACAGTCTGTCTTATAAAATTGGTCAACTGTTAGTCATGTGTTTATCAGCCATGGCCCATCTGCTCAGATAACCTCCAATTCATGTTTGCAGCTCTGTTTCTGAGAAAGAGCTATTTTCTTTTCTCTCTCTTTTTTGGTTTTTCAAGGTAGGGTCTCACTCTAGCCCAAGCTGACCTGGAGTTCACTGTGTGTCTCAGGTGACCTTGAATTCATGACAATCATATGAGAAGTCATTCCTACTCCAAAAGCTAATGAGGAGTTGAGAGCTAGAGCCTAGGATCTTGGTTTGATCCACATCATTCCAAGCAAGCTATGACTCCTTGAGAGCAGGGGCCTGACGGGAGGGCGGTGAGAGCCATCAAACACAGCGGGTCACCACGGGACTTCACAGCACTTGAGCCTCAGAAGGGCAAACAGACCAACCAATGGGCCCAGAGACCAGAATAGTGCTTCTATTCAAATTGCTGGCCAGTCCTGACCTTGGCTTACCCCAGGAAGGTCAACTCCATGCCATGCAACAGGAGGGTTATCCAAAGAGCTATGTGGTGGTGTGTGCCTACAATGCCAACACTCGGGAGGGAAAGATAAGAATTCAAAGTCAGACTGGGATACATGGGACATTCGAGGCCAACCTGACCTGCAGAGCAAGATCTTGTCTCAAAAGAAATGAAAGGATATAAGATAAAATCTTGTTTTCGGCCTGGAGAGATGGCTTAGCTATTAAGACACTTGCAGCGATGCCTAAGAACACACATTTGAGTCTCTAGGCCCCATGCAGCCCACACACAGTGATGCAAGTGTGCAATGCCGCACATCAGCACGTGTCTGGAGTTCATTCACAGCAGCTGAAAGGCCCTGGCATGGCCATTCTCTCTTTCTCTCTCTCAAAAATAAAAAAAAAAAATCTGAGCCAGGCGTGGTGGCGCACGCCTTTAATCCCAGCACTTGGGAGGCAGAGGTAGGAGGATCACCATGAGTTCAAGGCCACCCTGAGATACCACAGTGAATTCCAGGTCAGCCTGAGCTAGAGTGAGACCCTACCTCGAAAAACCAAAATAAATAAAAAATAAATTAAAATAGCTTGTTTCCGCTGCTTGTGAGGCATCTTGATGATTCTGTGGCTATGTGTGCTTTCAGCTGAGAAAAGCAACTGGTGGAGTTGTGATGCTGCAGGTTCCCGCCCTGCCCAGCCACACTCACCTGCAGCATATGAAGCTTGCAGTACTGGCCCCGGAAGGTCCCCTTGGGGTTCTGGGTTGAAGCACATTCACTGTAGGACCCCAGCCTGTCCACGTTCCCATTAAGAACATTGCTTCCAAGCTTCCCCACCGAGTCATACACTGAATTCCAAAGCAGAGGTTGGCAAAATTAGCATCATATATGCATTTTTGCTTATTTTTATTTATTTATTTATTTGAGAGCAATGAAAGACAGAGAGAGAAAGAGGCAGAGAATGGGCGCACCAGAGCCTCCAGCCACTGCAAACGAACTCCAGATCCATGCACCACCCTATGCATCTGACTAACATGGGTTCTGGGGAATCAAGCCTTGAACCGGGGTCCTTCAGCTTCACAGGCAAGCGCTTAACCACTAAGCCATCTCTCCAGCTCAGCATCATGTATGTATTTAAGAAAGACTAATAGACCCAGAGTGAGTATGGGCTCACCAGGGCCTATAGCCACTGCAAATGAACTCTAGACACATGCACTACTTTGTGCATCTGGCTTTACATGGGTACTGAGGAACAGAACCCAGACCTTCAGGCTTTGCAAGCAAGCAGCTTTAACTGCTGAGCCATGTCTCTGACCCAAAATCAGGTTTTTTTTTTTTGAGGTAGGGTCTCCCTCTAGCCCAGACTGACCTGGAATTCACTCTGTGGTCTCAGGGTGGCCTTGAACTCATGGCCATCCTCCTAACTCTGCCTCCCAAGTACTCGGATTAAAGGCTTGTCCCACCATATTCGGCCCCAAATTAGCTTTTAATGTCACTTTCCAGTGACTTCTAGGAACTTGATTCTCCCTTCCAACCCTACCAAACTTACATAACAGAAAAGAGAAGAGATTTGCTTAGGTGCAGTTCTTTGAGCCTGCTTTTTGCACACACAGCTCGCTCGTCCCTAGGAGAGGACCATGGTGTACCGTCTCACACTATTACGTGACCTATCAGCAGATGTTGAAAAGAGGCATAAATTAGGGCCAGGAAGATTGCTCAGTGGTTAAATGTGCTTGCTTGCGAAGCCCGCCAGTCTAGGTTCAAGTCCCACAGTACCTATGTTTGCATTTGTTTGCAGAAGTAAGAGGCCCTGGCATGCACACACACACACACACACACACACAGACACACACACACACACACAAATAAATAAAACCTTTTAAAAGATGTAATATTGGGCTGGGAAGATGGCACTTGCTTACAAATCGTGTGGCCCAGGTTTAATTCCCAAGTACCCACATAAAGTCAGATGCACAAATTGGTACATGCACTGGGGTTTGTGGTGGTGGCAAGAAGCTTTGGTGCGCTCACAGTGTCTCTATCATAAATAAAACATATTTTTAAAGATGCAATTTGATTTCATCATGAAAATAAATGTTTTCTGGCGAGAAGGTGAAAAGACATAAATAAATTTTGGTAGCTTTTTCTTCTCCTTCCCATATCCATGAAAAAATGCTTTTTCCTTTTTAAATTTTTTTTTTCTATTTCTCTCTTTTAACATTTTTATTTCACTTATTTATTTGAGAGAGAGGGAAAGAGGCAGGGAGAGAGAGAGAGAGAGAGAGAGAGAAAATGGGTGTTCCAGAGCCTCCAGCCACTACAAATGAACTCCAGATGCATGTGCCACTTTATGCATCTGGCTTATGTGGGTCCTGGGGCATTGAACCTGGCTCCTTTGGCTTTGTAGGCAAGTACCTTAACTACTAAGCCATCTATCCAGCCCTTTTTTCTTTCTTTCTTTCTTTTTAATTTTTTTCTGATTTATTTTTATTTACTTATTTATTAGACACAGAGAGAGAGAGACAGAGATAGAGCAAGAGAATGGGTGCACCAGGGCCTTTAGCCACTGCAAATGAACCCAGAGGAATGTGCCACCTTGTGCAACTGGAAAATTGAACCTGGGTCCTTAGGCTTCCCAGGCAAGTGCCTTAACCGCTAAGCCATCTCTCTAGCAGACCCCCCCACACACACACACCTTTTTTTTGAGTCAAGGTCAGTCTCATCCAGCTCAGACTGGCCTCAGGCCCTCCCAGGCTTTGGGTGGAGTAAGACAAGGCTCAAAACCGGTCATCGGGCTGGAGAGATGGCTTAGCGGTTAAGCGCTCGCCTGTGAAGCCTAAGGACCCCGGTTCGAGGCTCAGTTCCCCAGGTCCCACGTTAGCCAGATGCACAAGGGGGCGCACGCGTCTGGAGTTCGTTTGCAGAGGCTGGAAGCCCTGGCGTGCCCATTCTCTCTCTCTCTCCCTCTATCTAGCTTTCTCTCTGTCTCTGTCGCTCTCAAATAAATAAATAAAATAAAATAAAATAAAAAAAAAAACCGGTCATCCTCCAGGAGCCTGCTGAGAGGCTGTAGAGTGAGGGTTACCATGGAGACAGCTCCGGACTGGTCCAGAGACCAGACCTCTGTCCTTGCTCTTCGTCCTGTGAGCCACCCACAGCTTGCCAAGGCTCTCCCTTATGTCAACGTTTCCCAGCGTGGTGTCTGATTGCACCAGGGGTTCCTCCCTAACTGATGTGTCCTGTGACCCAGGAGTCCAGTGTCTCCGAACCTGCTGTGGGGAAGCACACTTGAGCACATAGCGGAAGATGCAATGCTCGGGATCGACACAGAAATCGAACACAGACTATTTGACAAGTCATAGCAGAGTAACAGTTTGTAGTACAAAGCTAGTTTAATGTTTGTGATTTTAGATAATTCAACCTCTCAGAGAGTAGTTAAATGAGGAATGGGCTTTCAAAGATCATAAACCAAAATCAAAAAAGAGATCATAGCCGGGCGTGGTGGTGGTGCACACCTTCAATCCCAGTACTCAAGAGGCAGAGGTAGGAGGATCACAGTGAGTTTGAGGCCACGCTGAGACTACAGAGTGAATTCCAGGTTGGCCTGGGCTAGCGCATGACACTGCCCCCCAAAAATAAAAACCAAAAAGGGGGGCTATAGCCGGGCATGGTGGCACACACCTTTAATCCCAACACTCGGGAGGCAGAGGTAGGAGGATCGCAGTGAATTTGAGGCCACCCTGAGACTACATAGTGAATTCCAGGTCAGCCTGAGCTAGAGTGAAACCCTACCTCGAAAAACCAAAAAAATAAAAAGTTAAAAGGGGGGGAGCTGGAGAGATGGCTTAGCAGTTAAGCGCTTGCCTGTGAAGCCTAAGAACCCCGGTTCAAGGCTCGGTTCCCCAGGTCCCACGTTAGCCAGATGCACAAGGGGACGCACGCGTCTGGAGTTCATTTGCAGAGGCTGGAAGCCCTGGCACACCCATTCTCTCTCTCTCCCTCTATCTGTCTTTCTCTCTGTGTCTGTCGCTCTCAAATAAAAAAAAGGGGGGGGGGCTGGAGAGATGGCATAATGTTTAAGGCACTTCCCTGTGAAGCCTAAGGACCCACATAGCTTGAGTTCATTTGCAGTGGCTGGAGGTCCAGGCGCACCCATTCTCCCCACCTCTCTCTCTGCCTCCTGCCTCCTGCCTCTTCCTCTGTCATAATTATGTATGTATAACTATATATTTAAGAACAACAAATATAAAAACAAAACTATGATCATTCTAGCAGATGCAATACACACACACACACACCAAAGAAAGCAAGGAAATTCTTAGAAGTTCCATAAAACTACACACCTTACTCAAAACAGTTATTACAGAGGATGAAATAAAAAAATAATAAAATAATAAAATAAAACTGGGAGCCAGGCATGGTGACACACGCCTTCAATCCCAATACTGCAGAGGCAGAGGTAGGAGGACCGCCATGATTTCAAGGCCACCCTGGGACTACAGAGTGTATTCCAGGTCAGCCTGAGCTACAATGAGACCCAACCTCGACCCCCCCCTCCAAAAAAAAAGCCCTGGAACTTTGTTTATATTGTCTACGTTTTAGAATCATGCGTTATTGGTATATAAACCATGTACTCCAAGGCACAGGGAACATCGTGGGAGAAGGGGCAGAAAGAATATAAGAGCCACAGGGTGCACAGGCCTTCTTCGGCGCCCTGACTTCCAACATGAGCTGACTGAGTGGTTACCAAAGCCCCCACAAGGCCTGCACTGTTCTGAACCCATCCGCATTTTGACAGGGAGGAGGGAGGAGGACAAAAGGAATGAGACAACAAAACAGAGGCAGGATGCCTTGAAAGACAAGGCTTCTCGAGGGATGAGCAGCACGAGAGGGCCCACAAGAAGAGAAGGAATGGGAACATGATCAAATTACTCTATGTTCATATATTAACATTCCCAATTTAAAAAAAAAAGGGGGGTGGTTTAGCAGTTAAGGCGCTTGCCTGCAAAGCCTAAGGACCCAGGTTCGATTCTCCAGGTCCCATGTAAGCCAGCTGTGCAAAATGGCACATGCATCTGGAATTCGTTTGCAGTGGCTGGAGGCCCAGGCTTGCCCATTCTCACACACTCTCTCCCCCCTCTCTCTGTCTCTAATAAATAAAAATAAAAAGAACATTTTTTAAAGAAAATTAGGGCTCAGGAGATGGTTTAGTGGTTAAAGGTGCTTGTTTGCAAAGCCCCAAGTTCCATTCCTCAGTGCCCACATAAAGCTAGATGCACGAAGTGGTGCTTGCATGTGGAGATCTGCAGAATCCATCCACTCATTGTCTCTCTGCTTGAAAATAAGTAAATAAAATATTAAATATGTATCAACAAACATTTTTAATGAATCTACTTTCTAAATTCCTCCACAGTATTCCCACCATGTAGAGCAGGGCCTACGAACTATGGCCCTGCTTGTTTTGTCACTAAGGGTTTGCTGGAATATATGATCACTTGTTTTCATCTTGTTTGGGCAGCTTTTGTGTAAAGTGGTTGGGTGGAGTCGTACCTGAGGCTCTCTTGCTTACAAATCTAAAGAAACGGGACGGGGCTGGAGAGATGGCTTAGCGGTTAAGTGCTTGCCTGTGAAGCCTAAGGACCCCGGTTCGAGGCTCGGTTCCCCAGGTCCCACGTTAGCCAGATGCACAAGGAGGCATACACGTCTGGAGTTGCTGGAAGCCCTGGCATGCCCATTCTCACTCTCTCCCTCTATCTGTCTTTCTCTCTGTGTCTGTCGCTCTCAAATAAATAATTAAAATAAAAAAAAAAACAAAAACGGGACGGGCCTCTTACTGAGAGCTGTAGTTCTGGGTCCTGATGAATATTACAGTCACTTGGGACATTGAAAAAAAACACATTAATGGGCATGCTCTAGGCTCTCACACACACAGAGGCCAGGAGGATTGGGCATTAATGTTTCTCAGGTGACGTCTCTGAATATTAAGATTATTAGAGACTCCTGAGCAGGGCTTAAAAGGCCCCTGAGCCCTGCCTTGCTGTCTAGTCTCTCTTCTGCTCCTGGACCAGGCCGGCCCGTCTCTTCCTGCAGGAGCTGACCCTCCTTGAGGTACTGGAAGCAGTCCAGGCTCTAGTTTAATGTGTCATGCTGAAGGTATGTCACTGTATCCCTGTCTGTCTCCCAGCAGGGTGGGGGCTGGGCCGTGTCTTGGTTACAGTATATTTTACAGAAGGAGCTCTGTGAATGTCTGCCTAGTTGGATTCAACTTTTAACAAAAAAACCTTTTGAAGCCTTGTCCGTGAAAGGAAAAATGCACACTCAATAATCACAAAACGCTGGGTGTGTTTATTACAAATAGACCAGAGTGATTTTCATATCACTTTCCCCATCCTTGGGTCTCCCAAAGTCAGTTAAGAATCAGGAACGGTGAGAG
This sequence comes from Jaculus jaculus, assembly GCF_020740685.1. Lineage (NCBI taxonomy): Eukaryota > Metazoa > Chordata > Mammalia > Rodentia > Dipodidae > Jaculus > Jaculus jaculus. The sequence goes on along the minus strand of NC_059116.1, from coordinate 4,452,415 downwards.
TGGCAGGGACAGAAGCGTGACAGGTATCAGGACTGGTCTTCGACCCCTTGGGTCCAGCTCTGAGCAGCGCGGAGCTCAGCTGGGGCTGGCTTCCAGCGTGCACTTCCCGGCTGCCTCCTGGGCGGTTTTCTGTGGGTGCCACAGGTTGTCAAACTGCAGTGGCTGTGGGATTGCGTCCCCTCCCTTGGTTGTCCGGCCTGCGCGTCTGTGTGAGAGAGCAAGGTGCCCTCCGAGCTGGAAGGCTTGGGAGTGTCAGGGGAGGAACTGGAGGAAAAAACTCATTCCATCTGCTACTTCGAATCACAGGGGTTGTTCCAGCTTCCATCGTCAAATAGGATTCTGCTGGGCTAATTACCCAATATTTATTTTCTTTTTGTTTTTTCAAGGTAGGGTCTCAGTCTAGCCCAGGCTGACCTGGGATCCATTATGTAGTCTCGGCGGGGGGTGGGGGGTGTTGAACTCACAGTGATACCCCTACCTCTGCCTCCCAAGTGCTGGGATCAAAGGCATGTGCCACCACACCCAGTTCATTTTCTTTAAAAAAAAAATATATATAGAGAGAGAGGGGGGGGGGGAGAAGGGGGGGGGAAGAATGGGCATGCCAGGGCCTCTAGCCACTGCAAACGAACTCCAGACACATGCACCACCTTGTGCATCTGGCTTTAAACAGATCCTGGGGAACTGAACCTGGGTCCTTTGGCTTTGCAGGCAAGCCCCTTAACTGCCAAGCCATCTCTCTAGCCCTTGTTTTGTTTTGGGGACTAGGTCTTCCCACATAGCCTAGGCTGGCCTTGAACTCACACCCTCCACCACTGGAGGGCTGGGATTCCAGGTGTTTATTACCATGCCCAGCTAGGATATAGATATTTTGGGGGAAGGGGCATGTTGCAGCCTAGTACATGTTACGTAGATTTTCTTGTTCATAGTGCTGAAGAGTGAAGTCAGGGTCTCACAAATGCCAGACAAACATTCTGCCACCGAGCCATGCCCCCAGCCCAGTGTGAATGATGGCATCCAGGGAACCTAGACATTCCCTTGGAACCGGCCATATTACCCTCTCTCCAGTATGAGATTTTCTTGTTTCCTGGCATCATTTTTTGGAGCTCAATTCAGCAGCAGTGGAAAGACTGGCGCTGAGTAAAATGCCTTCCACACTAACGTCCAGTAGGGAAACAGACATTGAAAAATCACCATCTTCCACAGTGATCGTGAGATGGATTAGGGGTGTGACTGTGGAAGAGTACTTGCCTAGTGTGTCTAAGGCCCTGGCTTCAATTTCCAATACCACAGACACCCATGCTGTCGAAAGCCACCACATGTTGCTGGGATTAAAGGCGTGTACCACCATGCCCAGCTGGGACATTTTTATTCCTGTCTTTATTTTTTATTGTTTGATTTTCCAAGGTAGGGTCTCACTCTAGCTCAGGCTGACCTGGAATTCACTAGCTCACGGCGATCCTGGTGCCTCTGCCTCCCTAGTGCTGGGGTTAAAGGTGTGCACCACCATGCCTGGCCCTTGTCTTTACTTGTAATCTTTTTAGAAGCGCACGCTTTTTTAAAAAAAATTCCTTTCTATTTTTTTTTTAAATCTAAGATACATGTTCATTACATAGCTTCTGGACCACATGGTACACCTTCCCTTCAGCCCTCAGCCTGCCCTCTCCCCCACATCCCTGTGATACCTGAATAAAATGTGATGTTTCACAAAATCATTTCTTCAGGGCATGGTGGCGTGCGCCTTTAACTGGGGAGGCAGAGGTAGGAGGATCAAAGTGAGTTCGAGGCCACCCTGGGATTACATAGTGAATTCCATGTCAGCCTGGGCTGGAGCAAGTCCTACCTCGAAAAACAAAACAAACAAAAAACTGCACATATTTGTCCATGGCATCAAACTACTTGTGTGCTGAAATCAGTTGCCAGTGTGAATGCTAAAGAGTATTTCTTATTTTCTTGTGGTATGGATAGCATGATCACACATCTTCAGGCTTGGTTTACATTTGTTACAATGCCTCCATCAGCAACTTTAGTGAAGAAAATCAACAAAACCACTGAGTCCCAACTTCCAGCCACTGCTGAATGCCATGCAGAAGACATGCCTCACACGACTCTCGCCGCGCGATGTGCTGACGTGGAGGCACCAGGCCGCGCGCCGCAGCCCAGCAACAATCACCACTCTGCTATCGCAACAGCGCAAAGGTGCCCAGAACACACGAGAGGAGTGGGCTGGGTGTGCAGTCCAGGGGCGGAGCGCTTGCCTTGCACGTGCAAAAAAAAAAGAAAAAAGAGCCGGAGGGATAGCTCAGCGATTAAGTCATTTGCCTGCAAAGCCAAAGGACCCAGGTTCAATTCCCCAGGACCCACGTTAGCCAGATGTACAAGGGGTGCAAGTGTCTGGAGTTCTGGAGTTCATTGGCAAAAGGCCCTGGCATGACTGTTCCATCATTCTCTCTTTCTCTCCTTGCAAAGAAATAAGTACTTTTTTCTAAAAGTCTCTCTCAGACAAATTAGGGGTCAAAACTGCCATCCCAGATCTCCTGGGATATATAATGGTGAAACCTCTGCAGCCACGGGGAGATACATTTCCCCATTAAAACAAATTAGCCATCATCTACTGATTTATGTCAATAATTCAATTTTTTCTTGATTTAATTTATCTTAAGAGAATTTTTTGAGGTAGGGTCTTGATCTAGCCCATACTGACCTGGAATTTTATTATGTAGTCTCAGTCTGGCCTTGAACTCAATGTGATCCTCCTACCTTGGCCTCCTGAGTGCTGGGATAAAGTTATGCACCACCATGCCTAGCTAAAATTTTTAATTATATTAATTTTCGTATGTATGTATGCATGTTGGGAGGGTGCATGCCAGGCTTTCTCACCATTGCAAATGAATACCAGATACATGCACAACTTTTTTTGTTGTTACAGGTGGGTGTATGTGTGTCCAGCTTTACGTGGGTGCTAGGGAATTGAACCCAGGCCAGTAGGCTTTGCAAGTGGTTAACACTAAGCCATCTCCATAGACACAATATGTGTGTGTGTGTATGTATGTATGTATATATATACATGTGTGTATATGTATATGTATATGTATATATATATATATATATATATATATTTATTTATTTATTTGTTTGTTTGTTTGTTTGTTTGTTTGTTTGTTTTTTTGAGGTAGGGTCTCACTCTGGCCCAGGCTGATGTGGAAATCATTATGTATTCTTGGCATAGCCTTGAACTCATGGCAATCCTCCTACCTGTGCCTCCCAAGTTCTGTGATTAAAGGTGTGCGCCACCATGCCCAGCTAGAATTTTTTTTAGCTAAGGATAAAAAGATTTTTCATTCTTAGGCTCTGATAGATGGAACCTGAATTGTGTGTGTGTGTGCATGTGTGTGTGGAGAGTGCCTGTGTGTGGGAGTGCGCCCGTGTGTGTGTGTGTGTGTGTGTGGAACATTAGCGTGACTGTGTCCAACTGTGACAGTATATGTTGCCACTTCCTCACCAGAGACCTGACCCAGCCTGGATTCTTTCGACAATATTTCCCATCATTGTCACCCAGTGTTATAGCAAAACAATCAAATCCAAGTGAAATTTACATAAAATGGCTATTGCATTAATTGGTTTTATGATTTACTACAACTTCATTGACTCCTAGAACACTGGATCCAGTGAAGAATGGGCATTTGCTCTACATGTCATAATTTAAAAAAAAATTATTTGAGAGAGAGGGAATGGGTGCACCAGGGCCTCTAGCCACTGCAAATGAACTCCAGACACAGGTGACACCCTGTGCATCTGGCTTACATGGGTCCTGGGGAATCGAACCTGGGTCCTTAGGCGTCACAGGCAAGCACCTTAATTGCTAAGCCATCTCGCCAGTCCCATCATATTTTTGAGTTCTCTAAGGTTCCTATCTTTCCTACCTGTTCTGTTACCAAGTTTTTTGTTGTTGTTTTTTGTTTTTTGTCGAAGTAGGGTCTCACTCTAGCCCAGGCTGACCTGGAATTCACTACGTAATCTCAGAGTGGCCTCGAGCTCACAACGATCCACCTACCTCTGCCTCCCAAGTGCTGGGATTAAAGGTGTGTGCCACCATGCCTGGCCTTCCAAGTTTTGTTTTGTTTTTTTCTTTGAGAATGACAGACAGAGAAAGAGGCAGATAGAGATAATGGGTGCACCAGGGCCTCCAGCCACTGCAAATGAACTCCAGATGCATGCGCCACCTTATGCATTTGGCTTACATGGGTCCTGGGGAATCGAGCCTCGAACCAGGGTCCTTGGGTTTCACAGGAAAGCACTTAACCGCTAAGCCATCTCTCCAGCCCCTCCCCCGCCTCAGTGGTTTTTAATGCAAAGTAAAATAGTCATGCATTGTAAATGGAAATGGAAAATGCTATGCTAGCTTAGCTGGCTTTGGAAAGAGATTTTTTACATTTTTCTTGCTCATGGCTCTTCCATCTGCAACATAGTGAACATTCTCCCCAAGGAGTTACCACATTGAAAACTGATCCAATTTCTGGCCCCATTCTGGAAGAGAGGTGATTTTAGCTATGAGGCTAATTTTGGGAAACACACAAAAACCAACCTGCAGCTGCCTAGGTGCATACATAGCACAGGCAAAGAAGTTCTGAGCTACAACCTCACTTCAGCCGGAAGCCACTCATTCCTCAACACACTCCTTAGAATTCATTCCTAAGCAAGCCAAGAGCAAGATGGATCCCGGAACAATGCAATCGATTATCAACCATATACTAATCTAAGAAACCAACCAAGCTATGTAAAGCAATGAAATGTTACCAACTTGAGAAAATGTAAACAGCACCTGACTTATAAACAAGTCTCTTCTTGTGATGTGGGTCTTTGGGATTCATCTATCTGGCTGTGACTGGCCACCCAGACTTCTGCAATGACAGTTTTTCTTTGGTACCTGGCTCAGTCTGTAAGCTAAGGTAAATCTCTTTACTGCTTCGTGCTGTTTTTAATTCTCATGAGTTAATCTAGAATACTTCTAGCACAAATCTCAGGCCCAGAGGAGCCTACTTACTTCTGAGGGCGTAGTCTTTGGGCGTCACGGAATTCAGATCAGAAAGGAATTCCTCAGTATCTTGCATGCACTGGAGAGAAAGGTTTCTTGCAGGAAAAACAAAAGGCAGTTGGAAAGAGAACAGGCAGGCTAGTAAAGTGAAGCCCTTCATTTCTCAGCCTGTCAGGATATAAATCTCCTTATAAATATGAGACGAAGAGCCTCATATTTATAAGTACTCATCTAGAACGTGTTGGGAGTTGCTGTGACACGCTGGCTCCTTCGCAAGCGAGGAGACAAGCCGCATCTCCGCTGCCACCTGCAAAGCGGACAGATAAACTGTGGAAACCAATTGATACAGAACTTGTTATTGTTGAATAAAAGAAGCGCTGTAGACGTAGGGCCCATTGACCACCTGGCTTCCTTTAGTCATGCACATTAATATTTTTCGAATTCTCACGGAAAAGGGCTCCGTGCTCTCCAGAGATGGTCTGGGTTAGCTCTCCGGGTTTAAAAACAGTGATGACGTTAGGTAGCGAAGGTTTGGGTATTGCTCAAGAGTGACGACAAACCCAACCTATGAAAACGTCTGAATGACCGGCAGGCTCAGAAGGGCTCCCGGGGAAGGCCGCGCACGGCAGCGCAGGCTGGGCGCGGCGCGGCGCCGCGGTTCTCGTGCCGCAGATGCGCGCCCGCCGTGCGCCCGGGGCGCGCCGCCGCCGGCAACGGTGCTCACCTTCTTTAAAGAAACGCGTGCCTCTGGATTTCTCACCCTCCTCCCAGAAAAGCTGGTTTTAAGCGGTGGCCTCTAGCGCTCCATTAAAGGGTGATGCAACACCCGGCCATCGCGTTCACGCTGCCCGATCACGCCTGCGCCTGTGGGTGGCCATGACTCAGGGCACTTCCTGTTCCGTGCTGGCGGCGCCTTCTCGCGGCCGGGCTGCCCCCGCTTTCTCTCCTGCCCTCGCTCTTTCCCTGCCCTCCCCTCTTTTGGTTTCTTTGTCCCTCAGGGTCCCTCTCAGGAGTGTCCTCCTTTATACCCTCTAATGGAGTCATTCTCTACGTCTTCTTCACATTCCTTTTTTTTTTTTTTAATGTCTTATTTATTTGGGAGAGAGAAAGAATGTGCAACAACAGGGCCTCCAACCACTGCAAACTCCAGACACATGCACCATCTTGTGCATCTGGCTTATGTGGGTACTGGGGAACTGAACCTGGATCCTTAGTCTTCGCAGGCAAGTGCTTTAACTACAAAGGTATCTCTCCAGCCATCCTTCATATTAAAAAAAATACTATTTTTATTTATTAGAGAGAGAGCGACAGAGAACGGGTGTGCCAGGGCTTCCAGCCACTGCAAACAAACTCCAGATACATGTGCCACCTTATGCAGCTGGCTTATGTGGATCCTGGAATCGAACCGAGGTCCTTCGGCTTTGTAGGCAAGCACCTTAACGCTAAGCCAGCCCTCCTTCATATTCTTTTTTTTTTTTAATTTTTATTAACATTTTCCATGATTATAAAATATATCCCATGGTAATTCCCTCCCTCCCCACCCCCACACTTTCCCATTTGTCCTTCATATTCTTTAAGTAGCTGTTGGCTCTTCCAGGAAAGTGTCCTGGGCTTTTTCCTCTTGGGTAAGGAGATGTGGTTTGAATCAGATGTTCCCCATAACCTCAAGTTGTTTTTTGTTTTGTTTTATTTTTTAAATATTTTATTTGCCGGGTGTGGTGGCACACGCCTTTAATCCCAGCACTTGGGAGACAGAGGTAGGAGGATCATTGTGAGTTCAAGGCCACCCTGAGACTACATAGTGAATTCCAGGTCAGCCTGAACTAGAGTGATACCCTACCTCAAAAGACAAAACAAAACAAAGCAAAGCAAAAAAATGTTTTGTTTATTTGACAGAGAAAGAGGGAGGGAGAGAGAACGGGCACACCAGGGCCTCCAGCCACTGCAAACAAACTGTAGACGAGTGCACCCCCTTGTGCATCTGGCTAATGTGGAACCTGGGGAATCAAACCTGGGTCCTTTGGCTTTGCAGGCAAATGCCTTAATCACTAAGCCATTCCTCTAGCCCTCATGTGATTTTTTTAAATTAATTAATTTATTTGCAAGCAGAGAGAGAGAAAAGAGAGGCACACAGAGAATGAGCATGCCAGGGTGTCTAGCCACTACAAATTAACTGCAAATGCATACACCACTTTATGCATCTGGCTTTACATGGGTAGTGGGGAATTGAACTCTGGCCATTAGGCTTTGCAGGCAAGTGCCTTAACCACTGAGCCATCTCTCCAGCCCATGTCATGTGTTTTTAATACTTGGTTCCCAGCTGGTGACAAGTCGGGAGGTGGAGCCTTGCTGGAGGAAGTGTCTGGTTGTGGGCGAGCTTAGGGGTGTTATAGCCAGTTCCCCTTTGCCTGATGTGGCAAGAAGCTGATGTGAAGTCCAGCCTCTGCCCATGCCATGCTTTCCCCTGCCTCATGGAGCTTCCCCTCAAGACTAGAGGCCAAATAAAGTCTTTCCTCCTATTGGCTGCTTTTGGTTGGGAGTTTTGTTCCGGCAAAGAGAGGGCGACCTTAATAGAAGAGGACATGATAACAGCCACCCTCCATGCTCGCTCCCTGAGGGCTTCACACCCTCCCTCCTTCAACTGTCCACACTAAACACATCTGGCCTTTCCCACCCCTTCTCTCCTGTAGACTGGGAGTCCAGGGAGGTGGGCACCCTGTTCTTTTTTATTTTCCTGGGCTTTTAAAAAATATCTATTTACTTGAGAAAGAGAGAATGGGCACATCAAGGCCTCTAACCACTGCAAATGAACTCCAGATGCATGTGCCACCTTGTGCATCTGGCTTTATGTGGGTACTGGGGAATCAAACCCTGTCCTTAGGTTCCTCGGGTAAGCTCCTTAACTGCTGAGCCAACTCTCCAGCCCTCCTGGGCTTTTCTCAGAGGCAGTTTGTGTCATGGGTTAAGAGTCAACACTCACTCCTTATGTGACCGTAACAATTGAGTTGTCTCTCTAACCTCATTTGAAAAATGACAATTATTGTTCTACATCTTGGGATTATGAGGCTTAAATAACATATTTAAAGCATTAAAAGAAGACTTGACCCACTGTAAATAATAAGGAAATATTAGCTGATTCTATCTCTGTATTCTGAGGTCTGGTTACACATGTGGCTAGTGATGGCATTAGACATTCAAATAATGTCTGAACCAGGAGACCTGCAGCCTTCGGCCACTAGTAGCCTTCAACAGTAGCTTGTAGCATTTCAAAACATATTTCTGTCTATACGAGGAGAGCAAGAGTGCACCAGGGCTTCTTGCCACTACAAACAAACTCCAGGTGTGTGCACCACTTTGTGCAGTTGGCATGGTGTTGCAGTCAGGTTTGCTTACGGGGGAAAAAGATTTACTTTGGCTTACAGACTCAAGAGGAAGCTCCAAGATGGCAGGGGAAAGCATGCCATGAGCAGAGGGTGGACGTCACTTGCCAACATAAGGTGGACAACAGCAACAGGAGTGTGTACCAAACATTGACAAGAGGAAGCTGGCTATAACATCCATAGCCCACCCCCAACAACATGCTATTTCCAGGATGCTTTAATTCCCAAGTTGCCATCAGTTGGGGACTTAGCATTCAGAATACCTCAGTTTATGGGGCACATCTGACTCAAACCACAACACATGAGTACTGGAGACTCAAACTATGACCAGTAGATTTTGCAAACGAACATCTTTAACAACTGAGCCATCTCTCCAGCCCCATTTGTTGATGATGTTGTTGGCTAAAGGAAAAAAATAATAATAGGCATACAGGCTGAAATCATTACAGCTCTATTGTGTGAATAGCTCCTTGGAAAAACTAAACACATCCAAACAAAGAGATGTTGTGGTAACGGATAGGAAGAGTCAAGGTTATAAGTGTCAGTTTTCTCTAAATTAAAAACACATTAAAGCCAAGCATGGTGGCACACGCCAATAATCCCAACACTCCGCAGGCAGAGGTACTAGTACCACCATGAGTTCGAGGCCACCCAGAGAATACAGATTGAATTCCAGGTCAGCCTGGGCTAGAGTGAGACCCTACCTTGAAAAATCAACAAATAAACAAGCAAAAACATTTAAGGGGCTGGAGAGATGGCTTAGCAGGTAAGACACTTGTCTGTGGAGCCCAAGGATCCAGGTTTGATTCCCCACTACCCATATAAGACAGATATGCAAGGTGGCACAAGTGTCTGGAGTTTGTTTGCAGTGGCTGGAGGCCCTAGTGTGCATATTCTCTCCCTTTAAAAAATAAAAATAAAAAGTTTGAGGGCTGGGGAGATTGGTCAGTGGCTTGCTAAGTTGCTTGCTAAGCCACCAGCCAGGTTCAATTCTCCAATATTCACGTAAAGCCTTGTGCACAAAGTAGCATATGAATCTGGAATTAGAGATCCTGGTGCACCCATACTCCTCGCTCTCTTGCTCTCCATCTCTTCCTCTTCCCCTCTCTCTCATAAATAAAAGAGAGAGAGAGAGATAATTTCCAGCAATAGAAAAGAACTTCTGAGTAGTCAAAATGACCGGAAGATGAACGTGGCTATTTCCGACGCAGCAGATGGCCCTAGTGTCCCGGTGCTCCAAGTGTGGACCACGGAGCTGAAGATGCGGGAGCATCCGGAGGGCCTGTGAGGACGGGCTCCTCTGTGAATCCGACCAGTGCTCCCCTGCTGGGGGCACGCTGGGGGAGCTGCTTGCCCCTGCGGCTGTTGTCAAAGCAGCGCAGCCGTTGCTATGCCGTAGCACGCTATGCGTGGGCGAAAGGCCGCCTAAACTGGCCCTGGAAATAAGGCCTTTCACTGTGGCTGACAGATGCTAGTTAATTTTTTCTCTCTCAGTACTGGGGATGGAACCCAGGGCCTCATGTGTGCTAGGCAAGCACTGAGCTTTGTCCATAGCCATTTTTTATACCTGTGTGTGTGTTGTGCGGTACAGTGTATGTGATGTGTGGTATATGCATGCACGTGCAGGCGGGTGCACACCCCATGTCCATTCATGGAGAGGCCAGAAGAGGACAGCAGGTGTCCTCTTAATGCTCATCTGCATATCTCAGGGTCTATCCCTCAACCCAGAGCTATGGTCCATCAGTGAGCCCCAGCGATTCTCTGTTCTCCGCAACCCACTGCAGACTGGGGTTACAATGTGTGGGACCACACCCAGCACTGGTTTTCATTACCCAGATTCTGGGTAGTTGAACTGGGCTAAATCATAGGCTCTCTTGTTTAAACAGCAAGTGCTAACTGTTGAGATGTCGTCCCATCCATGCCTCTTTTCACTTTTTTGTCTGCTCATCTATCAAGGCAGGGTCTTGCTCTAGTCAGACGGGCCTCAAACGCAGTGATTCTCCTACCTCTGCCTCCTGAATGCTGGGATTAAAGGTGTGCGCCACCATGCCAGCTTCTGTTTACCTCTTTTTTTTTTTTAAATCTTATTTATTTGAGAGAAAGAGGTAGAGAGAAAGAATATGGGTGTGCCGGAGCCTTCAGCCACTGCAAACAAACTCCAGACACAGGCACCACCTTGTGCATCTGGCTTACGTGGGTGCTGAGGAATCAAACCTGGATCCTTGGGCTTTGCAGGCAAGCACCTTAACCACTAAGTCATCTCTCCAGCCCTGCTTTTTACTTTTATTTATTTATTTTTAAATTTTTATTCTTATTTTTTTTCTTTTCACAATTTTTATTAACATTTTCCATGATTATAAAAAATATCCCATAGTGATATCCTCCCTCCCCCCCCCGCACTTTCCCCTTTGAAATTCCATTCTCCATCATATTACCTCCCCATCTCAATCATTGTAGTTACATATATATAATACCAACCTATTAAGTACCCTCCTCCCTTCCTTTCTCTTCCCTTTATATCTCCTTTTTAACTTACTGGCCTCTGCTACTAAGTATTTTCATTCTCACGCAGAAGCCCAGTCATCTGTAGCTAGGATCCACATATGAGGGAGAACATGTGGCGCTTGGCTTTCTGGGCCTGGGTTACCTCACTTAGTATAATCCTTTCCAGATCCATCCATTTTTCTGCAAATTTCATAACTTCATTTTCTTTATCGCTGAGTAGAACTCCATTGTATAAATGTGCCACATCTTCATTATCCACTCATCAGTTGAGGGACATCTAGGCTGGTTCCATTTCCCAGCTATTATAAATTGAGCAGCAGTAAACATGGTTGAGCACGTTCTTCTAAGGAAATGCGATGAGTCCTTCGGATATATGCCTAGGAGCGCTACAGCTCCAGTCCTGCTTTTCACTTTTTCAGGTAAGCTCTTACTAAGTGCCCAGGCTGGTCTTGGGCTAACTCTGTAGCCTAGGCAGGCTTTGGACTTGGATTCTCTTGCCTCAGCATCCCAATTAGTTAAGATTCTAGACTTGGGCCACCAGAGCTACCAGAAGCTGGTTCCATCCAACCATCTGTAAAAGCAGCACACCTCACACAGGTGTCTTATAGGAGTAAAGTAGAGCTCATAACATAGAAATATCATTATAAACTCTCAAGTCAAACACTCTGTTACAATTAGTGTTTTCTGTGTTCTTTCAGTGCTTAACTGCCTTCCTAACCTGTTCTTCTTAAAACTTATTTGCAAGATATGTGTGAGGGAAAGAGAGGGAGAGAGATGGGTGCACCAGGGCCTCTGGCCACTGCAAATGTATTCCACATGCATGCACCACTTTGTGCATCTGGTATTATGTGGGTACTGGGGAATTGAACCTGGGTTGTTAAACATTGCAGGCAAGTACCTTAGCCACTGAACAATTTCTTCAGCTTCCTAATAATATTTTAAAAATTGGGCTGGAGAGATGGCTTAGCAGTTAAGCACTTGCCTGTGAAGCCTAAGGACCCCAGTTCAAGGCTCCATTCCCCAGGACCCACATTAGCCAGATGCACAAGGGGACGCACGAGTTCATTTGCAGTAGTTGGAGGCCCTGGCGCGCCCATTCTCTCTCTCTCTCTCCCCCTCTTTCTCTGTCTGTCGCTCTCAAACAAAAATAAAAAATTATTTTTATGTATTTAATTGAGAGAGAGAAAGAAGAAGAGTGAGTGAGTGAGAGAATGAGTGGGTGTGCCAGGGCTTCCAGCCATTGCAAACAAACTCCAGATGCATGCACCACCTTGTGCATCTGGCTTACGTGGGTCCTGGGGAATTGAACCAAGGTCCTTTGGCTTTGCAGGCAAGTGCCTTAACCGCTAAGCCATCTCTCTGGCCCTCCCTAGTATTTTTTTAAGTGTTTGGGGAGGGGATTAAAAAACTAGAGATCTGGGCTGGAGAGATGGCTTAGCGGTTAAGCGCTTGCCTGTGAAGCCTAAGGACCCCGGTTCAAGGCTCCATTCCCCAGAACCCACGTTAGCCAGATACATAAGGGGGCACATACATCTGGAGTTCGTTTACAGTGGCTGGAAGCCCTGGTGCGCCCATTCTCTCTCTCTCTCTCTCTGCCTCTTTCTATCACTCTCAAATAAATAAATAAAAATAAACAAGAAAACTAGAGATCTGACTTCCGGCCAAGAGAGCAACCGCCTACCTGCCCTGCAAATCCTGGGGAAAGAAAGATAGATGCAGATCCTAAGGAGAGAGCCACCCCATCATACCTCAAAAGGGCCCCAGCTGAAACTAAGGAAAATTAGTGAAACAAGCAAGGGTGCTCTTTTCCTGATGAACCAGATACCAGCACAAGGGGGAAGGAGACCAACACAGAGAAAAATCAACTCCTACCAAATCAGAGAGCCAGAGCCTCAGAGGCCCCTAACATCTCATCACTGAAGCAGACCAAAAATGAACCCAATGTGGCTCAGGGAAATTTTGCGGAAGAGGGGGCGGAAAGAATGTCAGAGCCACATGTTGGGTCAGGATATGCAGAGACATTTATCGTAACAATAGATGTGGGCTAACTCCACAAGGCATGACCCATGTACCTCAACAAGGGCCAATGGGGAGGGGGTAGGTCATGGATGAGCCTAATAATGGTACCAAACTGCCTGTATTTGCTGAATACAAAACTAATTAAAAAAAACTGGAGATCTAGCTAACTTGAATATGTATGAGCGGAGATTCCAAAATAATCTCTGAACCCTAGATTTAGTCCCAAAACAATTGCTGTTATTACTTGCATCAAAAATCAGAATAAGTTGGGCATGGTGGCACACACCTTTAATCCCAGCACTTGGGAGGCAGAGGTAGAAGAATCGCCATGAGTTCAAGGCCACCCTGACTACAGAGTTAATTCCAGGTCAACCTGGACCAGAGTGAGACCCTACCTCAAAAAAACAAAACAAACAAACAAAAAATCAGAATAACTAGGCTAGAGTGATGGCTCAGTGGTTAAAGGTGCTTGCTTGCAAAGCCTGTCAGCCTGGGCAAAATTCCTCAGTACCCATATGAAGCTTGATGCACAGAGTGGCATATGCATCTGGAGTTAATTTGTGGTGGCAAGAGGCCCCCACCTCCCTCTCTCTCTCTCTCTCTCTCTCTCTCTGCTTACAAATATATGTTCATGCACAGAGTATGAATATGTTTATTTATTTAGTGGGTAATAATAGCTCAAGATCCTTCTAAGAAATAAAATTATAACTAGTTGAGGTTTAAGGAAACTTAGTCATTTACAAAGATATTTTAGGCACTTGTTCTATGCAAGACAGTGTGCTGGGCACAAAAATAGGACAGGAAAGTCATACTTCCTTTCCTGCCAGCAGGCCATTGTCATTTACTGAAGTGGCAGCAGACAGCTGGCTGAAGCTGTGCCAAGTGCTACGGTCATTTTCTTCAAGAGCTGGCTGTATCAGAAGGGCACAGACTTCATCATTTAGCAATGAGTTTAGAAAACAAGGGTCTATCTTTGCTGACAAAAACAGGGCTGACATGATGGAAAATATTCTGCTAGTGGTTTGGAGAGATGGCTCAGTGATTAAGGGCGTTTACTTTCAAAGCCTGATGGCCCAAGTTCAAATCCCCAGTACCCACGTAAAGCAAGATGTACAAAATGGCACATTCATCTGGAGTTTGTTTGCAGTGGCAAGAGGTCCTGGTGTGCCCATAATCTATCAGTTTCTTCCCCTCCGACCTTCCCCCTCTCTTTTTAAGGAAGGGTCTCTCTCTAGCTCAGGCTGACCTGGAATTCACTATGTAGTCTGAGGGTGGCCTCAAACTCATGGTGATCCTCCTACCTACCTCTGCCTCCCAGGTGCTGGGAGTGAAGGTGTGTGCCACCACCCTGGCACTCTCTCTCTCTGCTTGCAAATAATAAATATATTTTTTAAACGTGGCTAGTATCCACTAGCTCCGGGCTGCAAAGTGAAATGCTTGCTGTGATGAGGAGAAATGGGAGTGTGGGTCAGGGACCAAGAGAGCTGTGAAAAGGCTGAGAGGTGTTAGCAAAGTGTCATCTAGCCTCAGGCAGGGGTGACACTAGGGAGAAAAACAAGGCAGAATAAGAGAGGAAGGAGGAGAGCGCGTGTGCGCAGAGGCTGGCTAGCACGCCTCACTTATTCCTGTGTGTGTTCATTTAGTGTGTGCGCAGAGGCTGGCCAGCACGCCTCACTTATTCCTGTGTGTGTTCATTCAGTGTGTGCGCAGAGGCTGGCCAGCACGCCTCACTTATTCCTGTGTGTGTTCATTTAGTGTGTGCGCAGAGGCTGGCTAGCACGCCTCACTTATTCCTGTGTGTGTTCATTTAGTGTGTGCGCAGAGGCTGGCCAGCGCGCCTCACTTATTCCTGTGTGTGTTCATTTAGTGTGTGCGCAGAGGCTGGCCAGCACGCCTCACTTATTCCTGTGTGTGTTCATTTAGTGTGTGCGCAGAGGCTGGCCAGCACGCCTCACTTATTCCTGTGTGTGTTCATTTAGTGTGTGCGCAGAGGCTGGCCAGCACGCCTCACTTATTCCTGTGTGTGTTCATTCAGTGTGTGTGCAGAGGCTGGCCAGCACGCCTCACTTATTCCTGTGTGTGTTCATTTAGTGTGTGCGCAGAGGCTGGCCAGCACGCCTCACTTATTCCTGTGTGTGTTCATTCAGTGTGTGTGCAGAGGCTGGCCAGCACGCCTCACTTATTCCTGTGTGTGTTCATTTAGTGTGTGCGCAGAGGCTGGCCAGCACGCCTCACTTATTCCTGTGTGTGTTCATTCAGTGTGTGTGCAGAGGCTGGCCAGCACGCCTCACTTATTCCTGTGTGTGTTCATTCAGTGTGTGCGCAGAGGCTGGCCAGCACGCCTCACTTATTCCTGTGTGTGTTCATTTAGTGTGTGCGCAGAGGCTGGCCAGCACGCCTCACTTATTCCTGTGTGTTCATTTAGTGTGTGTGCAGAGGCTGGCCAGCACGCCTCACTTATTCCTGTGTGTGTTCATTTAGTGTGTGTGCAGAGGCTGGCCAGCACGCCTCACTTATTCCTGTGTGTGTTCATTTAGTGTGTGCGCAGAGGCTGGCCAGCACGCCTCACTTATTCCTGTGTGTTCATTTAGTGTGTGCGCAGAGGCTGGCCAGCACGCCTCACTTATTCCTGTGTGTGTTCATTTAGTGTGTGTGCAGAGGCTGGCCAGCACGCCTCACTTATTCCTGTGTGTGTTCATTTAGTGTGTGCGCAGAGGCTGGCCAGCACGCCTCACTTATTCCTGTGTGTTCATTTAGTGTGTGCGCAGAGGCTGGCCAGCACGCCTCACTTATTCCTGTGTGTGTTCATTTAGTGTGTGCGCAGAGGCTGGCCAGCACGCCTCACTTATTCCTGTGTGTGTTCATTTAGTCTGTGTGCAGAGGCTGGCCAGCACGCCTCACTTATTCCTGTGTGTGTTCATTTAGTGTGTGCGCAGAGGCTGGCCAGCACGCCTCACTTATTCCTGTGTGTGTTCATTTAGTGTGTGCGCAGAGGCTGGCCAGCACGCCTCACTTATTCCTGTGTGTGTTCATTTAGTGTGTGTGCAGAGGCTGGCCAGCACGCCTCACTTATTCCTGTGTGTGTTCATTTAGTGTGTGCGCAGAGGCTGGCCAGCACGCCTCACTTATTCCTGTGTGTTCATTTAGTGTGTGCGCAGAGGCTGGCCAGCACGCCTCACTTATTCCTGTGTGTGTTCATTTAGTGTGTGCGCAGAGGCTGGCCAGCACGCCTCACTTATTCCTGTGTGTGTTCATTTAGTCTGTGTGCAGAGGCTGGCCAGCACGCCTCACTTATTCCTGTGTGTGTTCATTTAGTGTGTGCGCAGAGGCTGGCCAGCACGCCTCACTTATTCCTGTGTGTGTTCATTTAGTGTGTGCGCAGAGGCTGGCCAGCACGCCTCACTTATTCCTGTGTGTGTTCATTTAGTGTGTGCGCAGAGGCTGGCCAGCACGCCTCACTTATTCCTGTGTGTGTTCATTCAGTGTGTGTGCAGAGGCTGGCCAGCACGCCTCACTTATTCCTGTGTGTGTTCATTTAGTGTGTGCGCAGAGGCTGGCCAGCACGCCTCACTTATTCCTGTGTGTGTTCATTCAGTGTGTGCGCAGAGGCTGGCCAGCACGCCTCACTTATTCCTGTGTGTGTTCATTTAGTGTGTGCGCAGAGGCTGGCCAGCACGCCTCACTTATTCCTGTGTGTGTTCATTCAGTGTGTGTGCAGAGGCTGGCCAGCACGCCTCACTTATTCCTGTGTGTGTTCATTCAGTGTGTGCGCAGAGGCTGGCCAGCACGCCTCACTTATTCCTGTGTGTGTTCATTTAGTGTGTGCGCAGAGGCTGGCCAGCACGCCTCACTTATTCCTGTGTGTTCATTTAGTGTGTGCTGCAGAGGCTGGCCAGCACGCCTCACTTATTCCTGTGTGTGTTCATTTAGTGTGTGTGCAGAGGCTGGCCAGCACGCCTCACTTATTCCTGTGTGTGTTCATTTAGTGTGTGCGCAGAGGCTGGCCAGCACGCCTCACTTATTCCTGTGTGTTCATTTAGTGTGTGCGCAGAGGCTGGCCAGCACGCCTCACTTATTCCTGTGTGTGTTCATTTAGTGTGTGTGCAGAGGCTGGCCAGCACGCCTCACTTATTCCTGTGTGTGTTCATTTAGTGTGTGCGCAGAGGGCTGGCCAGCACGCCTCACTTATTCCTGTGTGTGTTCATTTAGTGTGTGTGCGCAGAGGCTGGCCAGCACGCCTCACTTATTCCTGTGTGTTCATTTAGTGTGTGCGCAGAGGCTGGCCAGCACGCCTCACTTATTCCTGTGTGTGTTCATTTAGTGTGTGCGCAGAGGCTGGCCAGCACGCCTCACTTATTCCTGTGTGTGTTCATTTAGTGTGTGCGCAGAGGCTGGCCAGCACGCCTCACTTATTCCTGTGTGTGTTCATTTAGTGTGTGTGCAGAGGCTGGCCAGCACGCCTCACTTATTCCTGTATGTTCATTTAGTGTTGTGCGCAGAGGCTGGCCAGCACGCCTCACTTATTCCTGTGTGTGTTCATTTAGTGTGTGCGCAGAGGCTGGCCAGCACGCCTCACTTATTCCTGTGTGTTCATTTAGTGTGTGTGCAGAGGCTGGCCAGCACGCCTCACTTATTCCTGTGTGTGTTCATTTTAGTGTGTGTGCAGAGGCTGGCCAGCACGCCTCACTTATTCCTGTGTGTGTTCATTTAGTGTGTGCGCAGAGGCTGGCCAGCACGCCTCACTTATTCCTGTGTGTGTTCATTTAGTGTGTGTGCAGAGGCTGGCCAGCACGCCTCACTTATTCCTGTGTGTTCATTTAGTGTGTGCGCAGAGGCTGGCCAGCACGCCTCACTTATTCCCTGTGTGTTCATTTAGTGTGTGCGCAGAGGCTGGCCAGCCACGCCTCACTTATTCCTGTGTGTGTTCATTTAGTGTGTGTGCAGAGGCTGGCCAGCACGCCTCACTTATTCCTGTGTGTGTTCATTTAGTGTGTGTGCAGAGGCTGGCCAGCACGCCTCACTTATTCCTGTGTGTGTTCATTTAGTGTGTGTGCAGAGGCTGGCCAGCACGCCTCACTTATTCCTGTGTGTGTTCATTTAGTGTGTGTGCAGAGGCTGGCCATCATGCCTCACTTATTTCTGTGTGTGTTCATTTAGTGTGTGCGCAGAGGCTGGCCAGCACGCCTCACTTATTCCTGTGTGTTCATTTAGTCTGTGTGCAGAGGCTGGCCAGCACGCCTCACTTATTCCTGTGTGTGTTCATTTAGTGTGTGCGCAGAGGCTGGCCAGCACGCCTCACTTATTCCTGTGTGTGTTCATTTAGTGTGTGCGCAGAGGCTGGCCAGCACGCCTCACTTATTCCTGTGTGTGTTCATTTAGTGTGTGCGCAGAGGCTGGCCAGCACGCCTCACTTATTCCTGTGTGTGTTCATTCAGTGTGTGTGCAGAGGCTGGCCAGCACGCCTCACTTATTCCTGTGTGTGTTCATTTAGTGTGTGCGCAGAGGCTGGCCAGCACGCCTCACTTATTCCTGTGTGTGTTCATTCAGTGTGTG
Organism: Jaculus jaculus; assembly: GCF_020740685.1. Classification (NCBI taxonomy): domain Eukaryota; kingdom Metazoa; phylum Chordata; class Mammalia; order Rodentia; family Dipodidae; genus Jaculus; species Jaculus jaculus. The sequence goes on along the minus strand of NC_059116.1, from coordinate 4,433,926 downwards.
TGCAGAGGCTGGCCAGCACGCCTCACTTATTCCTGTGTGTGTTCATTTAGTGTGTGCGCAGAGGCTGGCCAGCACGCCTCACTTATTCCTGTGTGTGTTCATTCAGTGTGTGTGCAGAGGCTGGCCAGCACGCCTCACTTATTCCTGTGTGTGTTCATTCAGTGTGTGCGCAGAGGCTGGCCAGCACGCCTCACTTATTCCTGTGTGTGTTCATTTAGTGTGTGCGCAGAGGCTGGCCAGCACGCCTCACTTATTCCTGTGTGTTCATTTAGTGTGTGTGCAGAGGCTGGCCAGCACGCCTCACTTATTCCTGTGTGTGTTCATTTAGTGTGTGTGCAGAGGCTGGCCAGCACGCCTCACTTATTCCTGTGTGTGTTCATTTAGTGTGTGCGCAGAGGCTGGCCAGCACGCCTCACTTATTCCTGTGTGTTCATTTAGTGTGTGCGCAGAGGCTGGCCAGCACGCCTCACTTATTCCTGTGTGTGTTCATTTAGTGTGTGTGCAGAGGCTGGCCAGCACGCCTCACTTATTCCTGTGTGTGTTCATTTAGTGTGTGCGCAGAGGCTGGCCAGCACGCCTCACTTATTCCTGTGTGTGTTCATTTAGTGTGTGCGCAGAGGCTGGCCAGCACGCCTCACTTATTCCTGTGTGTGTTCATTTAGTGTGTGCGCAGAGGCTGGCCAGCACGCCTCACTTATTCCTGTGTGTGTTCATTTAGTGTGTGCGCAGAGGCTGGCCAGCACGCCTCACTTATTCCTGTGTGTTCATTTAGTGTGTGTGCAGAGGCTGGCCAGCACGCCTCACTTATTCCTGTGTGTGTTCATTTAGTGTGTGCGCAGAGGCTGGCCAGCACGCCTCACTTATTCCTGTGTGTGTTCATTTAGTGTGTGTGCAGAGGCTGGCCAGCACGCCTCACTTATTCCTGTGTGTGTTCATTTAGTTTGTGCGCAGAGGCTGGCCAGCACGCCTCACTTATTCCTGTGTGTGTTCATTTAGTGTGTGCGCAGAGGCTGGCCAGCACGCCTCACTTATTCCTGTGTGTGTTCATTTAGTGTGTGCGCAGAGGCTGGCCAGCACGCCTCACTTATTCCTGTGTGTTCATTTAGTGTGTGTGCAGAGGCTGGCCAGCACGCCTCACTTATTCCTGTGTGTGTCCATTTAGTGTGTGTGCAGAGGCTGGCCAGCACGCCTCACTTATTCCTGTGTGTGTTCATTTAGTGTGTGCGCAGAGGCTGGCCAGCACGCCTCACTTATTCCTGTGTGTGTTCATTTAGTGTGTGCGCAGAGGCTGGCCAGCACGCCTCACTTATTCCTGTGTGTTCATTTAGTGTGTGCGCAGAGGCTGGCCAGCACGCCTCACTTATTCCTGTGTGTGTTCATTTAGTGTGTGCGCAGAGGCTGGCCAGCACGCCTCACTTATTCCTGTGTGTGTTCATTTAGTGTGTGCGCAGAGGCTGGCCAGCACGCCTCACTTATTCCTGTGTGTGTTCATTTAGTGTGTGTGCAGAGGCTGGCCAGCACGCCTCACTTATTCCTGTATGTTCATTTAGTGTGTGCGCAGAGGCTGGCCAGCACGCCTCACTTATTCCTGTGTGTGTTCATTTAGTGTGTGCGCAGAGGCTGGCCAGCACGCCTCACTTATTCCTGTGTGTGTTCATTTAGTGTGTGTGCAGAGGCTGGCCAGCACGCCTCACTTATTCCTGTGTGTGTTCATTTAGTGTGTGTGCAGAGGCTGGCCAGCACGCCTCACTTATTCCTGTGTGTGTTCATTTAGTGTGTGCGCAGAGGCTGGCCAGCACGCCTCACTTATTCCTGTGTGTGTTCATTTAGTGTGTGTGCAGAGGCTGGCCAGCACGCCTCACTTATTCCTGTGTGTGTTCATTTAGTGTGTGCGCAGAGGCTGGCCAGCACGCCTCACTTATTCCTGTGTGTTCATTTAGTGTGTGCGCAGAGGCTGGCCAGCACGCCTCACTTATTCCTGTGTGTGTTCATTTAGTGTGTGTGCAGAGGCTGGCCAGCACGCCTCACTTATTCCTGTGTGTGTTCATTTAGTGTGTGTGCAGAGGCTGGCCAGCACGCCTCACTTATTCCTGTGTGTGTTCATTTAGTGTGTGTGCAGAGGCTGGCCAGCACGCCTCACTTATTCCTGTGTGTGTTCATTTAGTGTGTGTGCAGAGGCTGGCCATCATGCCTCACTTATTTCTGTGTGTGTTCATTTAGTGTGTGCGCAGAGGCTGGCCAGCACGCCTCACTTATTCCTGTGTGTTCATTTAGTCTGTGTGCAGAGGCTGGCCAGCACGCCTCACTTATTCCTGTGTGTGTTCATTTAGTGTGTGTGCAGAGGCTGGCCAGCACGCCTCACTTATTCCTGTGTGTGTTCATTTAGTGTGTGCGCAGAGGCTGGCCAGCACGCCTCACTTATTCCTGTGTGTTCATTTAGTCTGTGCGCAGAGGCTGGCCAGCACGCCTCACTTATTCCTGTGTGTGTTCATTTAGTGTGTGCGCAGAGGCTGGCCAGCACGCCTCACTTATTCCTGTGTGTGTTCATTTAGTGTGTGCGCAGAGGCTGGCCAGCACGCCTCACTTATTCCTGTGTGTGTTCATTTAGTGTGTGCGCAGAGGCTGGCCAGCACGCCTCACTTATTCCTGTGTGTGTTCATTCAGTGTGTGTGCAGAGGCTGGCCAGCACGCCTCACTTATTCCTGTGTGTGTTCATTTAGTGTGTGCGCAGAGGCTGGCCAGCACGCCTCACTTATTCCTGTGTGTGTTCATTCAGTGTGTGCGCAGAGGCTGGCCAGCACGCCTCACTTATTCCTGTGTGTGTTCATTTAGTGTGTGCGCAGAGGCTGGCCAGCACGCCTCACTTATTCCTGTGTGTGTTCATTCAGTGTGTGTGCAGAGGCTGGCCAGCACGCCTCACTTATTCCTGTGTGTGTTCATTCAGTGTGTGCGCAGAGGCTGGCCAGCACGCCTCACTTATTCCTGTGTGTGTTCATTTAGTGTGTGCGCAGAGGCTGGCCAGCACGCCTCACTTATTCCTGTGTGTTCATTTAGTGTGTGTGCAGAGGCTGGCCAGCACGCCTCACTTATTCCTGTGTGTGTTCATTTAGTGTGTGTGCAGAGGCTGGCCAGCACGCCTCACTTATTCCTGTGTGTGTTCATTTAGTGTGTGCGCAGAGGCTGGCCAGCACGCCTCACTTATTCCTGTGTGTTCATTTAGTGTGTGCGCAGAGGCTGGCCAGCACGCCTCACTTATTCCTGTGTGTGTTCATTTAGTGTAGTGCGCAGAGGCTGGCCAGCACGCCTCACTTATTCCTGTGTGTGTTCATTTAGTGTGTGCGCAGAGGCTGGCCAGCACGCCTCACTTATTCCTGTGTGTGTTCATTTAGTGTGTGCGCAGAGGCTGGCCAGCACGCCTCACTTATTCCTGTGTGTTCATTTAGTGTGTGCGCAGAGGCTGGCCAGCACGCCTCACTTATTCCTGTGTGTGTTCATTTAGTGTGTGCGCAGAGGCTGGCCAGCACGCCTCACTTATTCCTGTGTGTGTTCATTTAGTGTGTGCGCAGAGGCTGGCCAGCACGCCTCACTTATTCCTGTGTGTGTTCATTTAGTGTGTGTGCAGAGGCTGGCCAGCACGCCTCACTTATTCCTGTATGTTCATTTAGTGTGTGCGCAGAGGCTGGCCAGCACGCCTCACTTATTCCTGTGTGTGTTCATTTAGTGTGTGCGCAGAGGCTGGCCAGCACGCCTCACTTATTCCTGTGTGTTCATTTAGTGTGTGTGCAGAGGCTGGCCAGCACGCCTCACTTATTCCTGTGTGTGTTCATTTAGTGTGTGTGCAGAGGCTGGCCAGCACGCCTCACTTATTCCTGTGTGTGTTCATTTAGTGTGTGCGCAGAGGCTGGCCAGCACGCCTCACTTATTCCTGTGTGTGTTCATTTAGTGTGTGTGCAGAGGCTGGCCAGCACGCCTCACTTATTCCTGTGTGTTCATTTAGTGTGTGCGCAGAGGCTGGCCAGCACGCCTCACTTATTCCTGTGTGTTCATTTAGTGTGTGCGCAGAGGCTGGCCAGCACGCCTCACTTATTCCTGTGTGTGTTCATTTAGTGTGTGTGCAGAGGCTGGCCAGCACGCCTCACTTATTCCTGTGTGTGTTCATTTAGTGTGTGTGCAGAGGCTGGCCAGCACGCCTCACTTATTCCTGTGTGTGTTCATTTAGTGTGTGTGCAGAGGCTGGCCAGCACGCCTCACTTATTCCTGTGTGTGTTCATTTAGTGTGTGTGCAGAGGCTGGCCATCATGCCTCACTTATTTCTGTGTGTGTTCATTTAGTGTGTGCGCAGAGGCTGGCCAGCACGCCTCACTTATTCCTGTGTGTTCATTTAGTCTGTGTGCAGAGGCTGGCCAGCACGCCTCACTTATTCCTGTGTGTGTTCATTTAGTGTGTGCGCAGAGGCTGGCCAGCACGCCTCACTTATTCCTGTGTGTGTTCATTTAGTGTGTGCGCAGAGGCTGGCCAGCACGCCTCACTTATTCCTGTGTGTGTTCATTTAGTGTGTGCGCAGAGGCTGGCCAGCACGCCTCACTTATTCCTGTGTGTGTTCATTCAGTGTGTGTGCAGAGGCTGGCCAGCACGCCTCACTTATTCCTGTGTGTGTTCATTCAGTGTGTGTGCAGAGGCTGGCCAGCACGCCTCACTTATTCCTGTGTGTGTTCATTCAGTGTGTGTGCAGAGGCTGGCCAGCACGCCTCACTTATTCCTGTGTGTGTTCATTTAGTGTGTGCGCAGAGGCTGGCCAGCACGCCTCACTTATTCCTGTGTGTGTTCATTCAGTGTGTGTGCAGAGGCTGGCCAGCACGCCTCACTTATTCCTGTGTGTGTTCATTCAGTGTGTGCGCAGAGGCTGGCCAGCACGCCTCACTTATTCCTGTGTGTGTTCATTTAGTGTGTGCGCAGAGGCTGGCCAGCACGCCTCACTTATTCCTGTGTGTGTTCATTTAGTGTGTGCGCAGAGGCTGGCCAGCACGCCTCACTTATTCCTGTGTGTGTTCATTTAGTGTGTGCGCAGAGGCTGGCCAGCACGCCTCACTTATTCCTGTGTGTGTTCATTTAGTGTGTGCGCAGAGGCTGGCCAGCACGCCTCACTTATTCCTGTGTGTTCATTTAGTGTGTGCGCAGAGGCTGGCCAGCACGCCTCACTTATTCCTGTGTGTGTTCATTCAGTGTGTGTGCAGAGGCTGGCCAGCACGCCTCACTTATTCCTGTGTGTGTTCATTTAGTGTGTGCGCAGAGGCTGGCCAGCACGCCTCACTTATTCCTGTGTGTTCATTTAGTGTGTGCGCAGAGGCTGGCCAGCACGCCTCACTTATTCCTGTGTGTGTTCATTTAGTGTGTGCGCAGAGGCTGGCCAGCACGCCTCACTTATTCCTGTGTGTGTTCATTTAGTGTGTGCGCAGAGGCTGGCCAGCACGCCTCACTTATTCCTGTGTGTTCATTTAGTGTGTGTGCAGAGGCTGGCCAGCACGCCTCACTTATTCCTGTGTGTGTTCATTTAGTGTGTGCGCAGAGGCTGGCCAGCACGCCTCACTTATTCCTGTGTGTGTTCATTTAGTGTGTGTGCAGAGGCTGGCCAGCACGCCTCACTTATTCCTGTGTGTGTTCATTTAGTGTGTGCGCAGAGGCTGGCCAGCACGCCTCACTTATTCCTGTGTGTGTTCATTTAGTGTGTGCGCAGAGGCTGGCCAGCACGCCTCACTTATTCCTGTGTGTGTTCATTTAGTGTGTGCGCAGAGGCTGGCCAGCACGCCTCACTTATTCCTGTGTGTTCATTTAGTGTGTGTGCAGAGGCTGGCCAGCACGCCTCACTTATTCCTGTGTGTGTCCATTTAGTGTGTGTGCAGAGGCTGGCCAGCACGCCTCACTTATTCCTGTGTGTGTTCATTTAGTGTGTGCGCAGAGGCTGGCCAGCACGCCTCACTTATTCCTGTGTGTGTTCATTTAGTGTGTGCGCAGAGGCTGGCCAGCACGCCTCACTTATTCCTGTGTGTGTCCATTTAGTGTGTGCGCAGAGGCTGGCCAGCACGCCTCACTTATTCCTGTGTGTGTTCATTTAGTGTGTGCGCAGAGGCTGGCCAGCACGCCTCACTTATTCCTGTGTGTGTTCATTTAGTGTGTGCGCAGAGGCTGGCCAGCACGCCTCACTTATTCCTGTGTGTGTTCATTTAGTGTGTGTGCAGAGGCTGGCCAGCACGCCTCACTTATTCCTGTATGTTCATTTAGTGTGTGCGCAGAGGCTGGCCAGCACGCCTCACTTATTCCTGTGTGTGTTCATTTAGTGTGTGCGCAGAGGCTGGCCAGCACGCCTCACTTATTCCTGTGTGTTCATTTAGTGTGTGTGCAGAGGCTGGCCAGCACGCCTCACTTATTCCTGTGTGTGTTCATTTAGTGTGTGTGCAGAGGCTGGCCAGCACGCCTCACTTATTCCTGTGTGTGTTCATTTAGTGTGTGCGCAGAGGCTGGCCAGCACGCCTCACTTATTCCTGTGTGTGTTCATTTAGTGTGTGTGCAGAGGCTGGCCAGCACGCCTCACTTATTCCTGTGTGTTCATTTAGTGTGTGCGCAGAGGCTGGCCAGCACGCCTCACTTATTCCTGTGTGTTCATTTAGTGTGTGCGCAGAGGCTGGCCAGCACGCCTCACTTATTCCTGTGTGTGTTCATTTAGTGTGTGTGCAGAGGCTGGCCAGCACGCCTCACTTATTCCTGTGTGTGTTCATTTAGTGTGTGTGCAGAGGCTGGCCAGCACGCCTCACTTATTCCTGTGTGTGTTCATTTAGTGTGTGTGCAGAGGCTGGCCAGCACGCCTCACTTATTCCTGTGTGTGTTCATTTAGTGTGTGTGCAGAGGCTGGCCATCATGCCTCACTTATTTCTGTGTGTGTTCATTTAGTGTGTGCGCAGAGGCTGGCCAGCACGCCTCACTTATTCCTGTGTGTTCATTTAGTCTGTGTGCAGAGGCTGGCCAGCACGCCTCACTTATTCCTGTGTGTGTTCATTTAGTGTGTGTGCAGAGGCTGGCCAGCACGCCTCACTTATTCCTGTGTGTGTTCATTTAGTGTGTGTGCAGAGGCTGGCCAGCACGCCTCACTTATTCCTGTGTGTGTTCATTTAGTGTGTGCGCAGAGGCTGGCCAGCACGCCTCACTTATTCCTGTGTGTGTTCATTGTGTGTGCAGAGGCTGGCCAGCACGCCTCACTTATTCCTGTGTGTTCATTTAGTGTGTGTGCAGAGGCTGGCCAGCACGCCTCACTTATTCCTGTGTGTTCATTTAGTGTGTGCGCAGAGGCTGGCCAGCACGCCTCACTTATTCCTGTGTGTGTTCATTTAGTGTGTGCGCAGAGGCTGGCCAGCACGCCTCACTTATTCCTGTGTGTGTTCATTTAGTGTGTGCGCAGAGGCTGGCCAGCACGCCTCACTTATTCCTGTGTGTGTTCATTTAGTCAGTTCTCACTACATCTCTCAGACTGGCTTTAAACTGTTTTTTTGTTTGTTTGTTTTGAGGTAGGGTTCACTCTAGCTCAGGCTGACCTGGAATTCCCTATGTAGTCTCAGGGTGGCATCGAACTCATGGCGATCCTCCTACTTTTGCTTCCCAAGTGCTGGGATTAAAGGAATGTGCCACCACACCTGGCTAAACTCTTTTTTTAATCCCAGCATTCTGGAGGGAGAGGTAGGAGGATCGCCATGAGTTCAAGGCCATCCTGAGACTATATAGGGAATTCCAGGTCAGTCTGGGCTAGAGTGAGACTACCTAAAAAAAAAATTTTTTTTTAAACTTATTAGAGACAGAGAGAGAGAATATAGGCACGCCAGGACCTCTAGCCACTGAAAATGAATTGCAGACACATGTGCCACCTTGTGCATCTAGCTTATGTGGGTCCTGAGGAGTTGAGCCCTTGGTCCTTTGGCTTTGCAGGCAAATATCTGAACCTCTAAACCATCTCTCTAACCCTGTCTTTAAACTCTTGCTCCTTCTGTCCCTAACTCCAAGTGCTGGAGTTTGTAGCCTAAGCCACCATGCTTTTAAGCATTACGTTCTAGTAAGGGAACCAGGAAACGTCCTTAGCTGACCAGAAAGAAGTGAAAAGCCTTCATGGAAATAAATGGGGGAGGAACATTCCAGAAGAGGAAATAGCAAGTGCCAAGGTGGTGGGATGGGAATGTGAAGGCCGTAAGGAATAAGAGGTGGCAGTGATAAAAGGGCGGGCGATGAGACGAGGCAGGTGCAGGATGCAGAAGGGGAGATCTGGGACCAACCTCACTGCGTTCATCCTGACGAGTCTCTAAGAGCAGCTAGCGGCGGGCGTGTGGGCCGTGTCCTCCTCAGGGGCAGCACCCTCAACCGCAGATGACCCATGATGATACATCCACAGTGGCTGAGGGATCCCTTAAAGGCAGACAGCCACCCTCACCCTCAACAAACATGGGGAATTTACAAGGCAATTCACCATTGACAGTCGCTGTGGCCATTGTCACCTCAAGATGAATACAGTTTGACAGTCTCTGCTTCTTTGTGTCACCTACTGAGAACTGAAGCAGGAACACAGTTTGGGTGCAGGATTGGGCACCCAGGCCTGAGGCTCAGCTATGGCAGGGGTCAGATAGGGGACCTTCTGGCATCCAAAGGAAGAGGTTACATCGCTCTCCTGCAGGATTTATGCAACAGCCGGCTCCCTAGCACCGGGAAGGGAATCCAGATGTACAATGAGCAAAGTAATGTGGTTAGCTCTGCTTAGCCATGCCTACTACCGTTCCCATGGTAACAGCAACCCTTCCCAGTAATAGCCACCTTCTTTTTTTTTTTTTTTTAATTTTTATTTATTTTTATTTGAGAGCAATAGACACAGAGAGAAAGACAGAGAGAGGGAGAGAGAGAGAATGGGCGCGCCAGGGCTTCCAGCCTCTGCAAACGAACTCCAGACACATGCGCCCCCTTGTGCATCTGGCTAACGTGGGACCTGGGGAACCGAGCCTTGAACCGGGGTCCTTAGGCTTCACAGGCAAGCGCTTAACCGCTAAGCCATCTCTCCAGCCCAACAGCCACCTTCTTACAATGACAGCAGAGCTGCTTTCTTTTTCTTTCTTCCTCTTGGTTTTTTGAGGTAGGGTTTCACTCTAGCCCAGGCTGATCTGGAATTCACTATGTAATCTCAGGGTGGCCTCGAACTCATGGCAGTCCTCCTACCTCTGCCTCTCAAGGGCTGGCATTAAAGGCATGCACTGCCATGTCCAGCTCTTTTCTGTCTGTGTGTTATATGCATGTGTGTGTGTGCATGCACACACGCGCACACAGATACAGGATCCTTGTGTGCGCACACACAGAAGCTCTGTCATTCTTGGGCCTTACAGTTCTCTCACCGGGCCTAGAGCTCCGTTTTTGTTAGACTGGCTGACCAGAACCCCCAGTGATCATGTCTCCCACATGGGCGCTGGGGACCAACCTGGGGTCTGGGCTTAAGCAGCCAGTACTCATCCACGACAAGCCATCCCCTGCCCTGCGGCTCTGCTCTCCGTTGCCTTTTGCCAGCCTCATACCACCCTCTCCAATGAGCAGATCTATACCTACCTTGTTCTTTCCCATCAGTGACATTTACTCTCCAGAAATAACCAGTGCAATTAAGCCTGACTTGACCTGAAGATCGGAAAATCACTCTTGGGCTAAACCCCCAACTTCTGGAAGTGAGCAGAAGATATGCCATGATCTTTTGGCAGACATGGCTTTCCTGTGTTTAGAAACAGATCTGATATGATAGTGTAACTTACAATTATAATACAAGATTGCTACAAAATACCAAAGCAAATTGAATAATCAGTTTCCTTAGATGCCATGAAGCAATGTAAATAGTGCTGGGTTGTGACTCAGAAGTAACCTCATGGTTTGAATTTAGAAACTGGTAAAGAATATATTCTGGGAAGTGCTATTCTATTTCCTTGAGTTAAAAAAAAGCGGGGAGAGGGGCTGGAGAGATGGATTAGAGGTTAAGGCACTTGCCTATGAACCCTAAGGACATGGGTTCCATTTCCCAGTATCCACATAAACCAAATGCACAAGATGGCACATGTGTTTGTGGGGTTAGAGGCCCGGGTGTGCTCATTCTCTCTCTGTAAAAAATATTTTAAAAAGCAGGGTGTGGTGGCGCATGCCTTTAATCCCAGCACCCGGGAGGCAGAGGTAGGAGGATGGCCATGAGTTCAAGGCCACCCTGAGACTCCATAGTGAATTCCAGGTCAGCCTGGGCTAGAGTGAGACCCTACCTCGAAAAAAAAAAATTAAAAAAACACTTGGAGGAAGAAAATAATTTCAGGATAAACCCAGTGAGGTGGGAGAAGTAAAATGTAGCGTTCTAAGTACCCAGTTCCATCCACGCACACCTGGAGGGGACAGGGTGTACACAGGGTTCTTCTCTGTGCCCAGCAGGCCCACATCTGTAGCTTCCTGTTCTCCATCTTCCACTTCACTGTGGCCATCTTAGGCCCAAGCAGGAATCTTTGTGAAGAGATGGGGTTCTGAGGGGCCTTCCCACCCACTTCCTGGTGGTGCTATAATTCTGCCCATGGCTGAATGAGAGGCCTTTCCCCACGGTCCTCACTCCCGCTCCTTCCTGCTCAGGCTTCTCGGGCCTGACGGTGGACCCGAGGGCATCACTTGTTTTAGCCTACAGCTCTGTGTAGAGAGTCCCTTCCTGAATTCTTTCTTTTTTTGGGGGGGGGTATTTTTTTATTTGAGAGCAACAGACAGAGAAAGAGGCAGAGAGAGGATGGGCACACCAGGGCTTCTAGCCACTGCAGATGAATTCCAGATGCGTGCGCCCCCTTGTGCATCTGACTAGTGTGGGTTCTGGGGAATCAAGCCTCGAACCAGGGTCCTTAGGCTTCACAGGCAAGCGCTTAACCACTAGGCCATCTCTCCAGCCCCCTTCCTGAATTCTTAACATTAGCCCTTTCCTAGTCTATTGTGTTGATCCAACACCTGGCACCCCCAAATCTGCCCTTCCAGAGAAGGCAGGCAATGTAAACAAGCCGACGCTTAGAAAAACAGACTGATCATGAAAGTTTGAGGTATTTTGTTTCACTCCCCCACCACCATCTGACCCAAGCTAGGGTCTCACTCTACCCCAGGCTGATCTGGAATTCACTACGTAGTCCCAGGGTAGCCTTGAACTCATGATGATCCTCCTACCTTTGCCTGGGATGAAAGGCGTGCGACACCATGCCCACTTTTTAATTTCTTTTTTATTAAAATATTTGAGAGAATGGGTGTGCCAGGGCCTTCAGCCACTGCAAACACACCCCAGATGCTTGTGTCACCTTGTGCATCTGGCTTACATGGGTCTTGGGGAATCAAACCTGGGTCCTTTGGCTTTGCAGGCAAGCACCTGAACTGCTAAGCCATCTCTCCAGCCCTGTTTGACTTTTCTTTGTCCATGTATGTGGGTGTGGTATGCATATGTGTATGCATGTTCACATGTGTGGTTGTGCCTGCATGTGTGTGCGTGCATATGGAGAGCAGAAGCCAACCTTGGGCGTCTTCCTAAGTCAGTCTCCATATTGTTCTTTGAGACCACGGTCTTACACGGAACCTAAAGCTCGCCGATTAAGGCAGACGAGCTGGTCAGTGAGGCCCGAGGACTCTTCTTCTCTTCCTCCCTTGGTTACAGTGGGCATCATCTCACCTGGCTTTTACATGGGTGCTGGGGTTGCTTAGAAAGTACTTTATATCCACTAAGGCAACTATCCAACCCTGACTTTGTTTTCTGAGACATGGTTTCAGTCCATGGCCCAGGGTGGCTTCAAACCCACAGCAATCCTCCTGCCTTCAGCCTTCCAAGTTGTGGGAGTGTAGGTGTGACGTACTGAGTCTATGCTAATATGTTTACTAAAGATCCCTTGGTATTGTAGAGATGGCCGTACTGGGGATGGGGGGATGGATGAGAAGAGAGAATGCTCAGGAAAAACTGACAGTTGCCAAGTCTCAAGTTCATAACTTTTTTAAAAAAGTATGTCCCAGATGTACATGCCAGTTTGTGCATCTGGCTTTACAAGGGTACGGGGAAATCAAACCAGGACCATTGACCTTTGCAAGCAAGCGCCTTTAATTGCTGAGCCACCTCTCCATCTCCACATTTCTTATTAAAAAATAAAAAAGTTGGCTGGAGAGATGGCTTAGTGGTTAAGGCGCTTGCTTGCAAAGCCAAAGGACCCAGGTTCAACTCCCCAGGACCCACATAAACCAAATGCACGAGGGGGTGCATACATCTGGAGTTCATTTGCAGTGGCTGGAGGCCCTGGCAGGCCCATTCTCTCTCTCAGTTGTCATCTCTCCTATCTTGCATTTTTTATTTAAAAAAGAGTGCTCAGAGCGCATTTTTTTGTTAAACCTAAATGCTCAAAGTTATAAGTTCTCCAACCCCACATTTCTTAAGAGTGCTCCGAGCTTAGTAATATATTTGAAGTAAATATCAGCTTCCCAAAGTTGTCAACTTCACTGTTGTCAGGCCCTGGGATGGAGTCACACCAGCCCAGTGACACTGGGGAAATGCCCCTGTGAGAGCTTCAGGGCAGAAGGGAGTTTTTATTGGACTAATGGCTGTGCTAGTTGTCAGGAATTCATAGAAAATGTGTTTAGAAGGAAAAAGAGATCTGTGGCATGTGATCTGCACTGTACATTTCCTCGTTCTGTATCATTTTCCTGCTTTTCTTCATACATTACTGTTACTATTATTGATAAAAAACAAATGGAGAGAAACAAACCAAGAAAAAATTCTACAGTGAATATATACCTAAAAAATCAATCTTACGATTTTCTTCATTGAAACTTAAAAAAAAAGATTATTATCACCTAAGCTGGCTACATATATATATTGGTTTTCGAGTTAGTGTCTCACTCTAGCTCAGGATGATCTGGAATTCACCATGTAGTCTCAGGGTGGCCTTGAATTTATGGGGATCCTCCTACCTCCGCCTCCTGAGTGCTGGGATTAAAGGCATGTGCCACCATGCCCAGATTAATATTTTATTTACGTATTTGAGAGAGAATGGGCACACCAGGGCCTCCAGCCATTGCAAATGAACTCCAGACGCATGTGCCCTCTTGTGCATCTGATTTACATGGGTCCTAGAGTTGAACCGGGATCCTTTGGCTTTGCAGGCAAATGCCTTAACCATTAAGCCATCTCTCCAGCCCCCAACTGCTTTTCTGTATTCTACTATATGAGGTCGTCTTTACTACTTTCTGTGTGTGTGGTGGGGGATTATGATCTATTCACGTGTATGTCCCTGTGTGCAAGGTGGGGTGTCTGTGTGCAGGTTAGAGGTGCATGTTAGGGTTTTCAGTTATTCTCCACTACACCCAACAGTTTTTGAGGTAGGGTTTCAGTCTAGCCCAGGCTGACCTGGAATTCACTAAGTAGTCTCAGGCTGGCCTCAAACTCAGTGATCCTTTACCTGTCTCCCGAGTGCTGGGATGAAAGTCATGCGCCACCACGCCCCACTCACCCATCGTTTTCTGTGAGTACTAGGGTCTAAACTCAGGACCTCATGCTTGTGGGGCAAGCACTTCAGCCACTGAGCCATCTCCCTAGACCCCTCTTCCCTGCTTCTGAAAAATTTAAAAATAGACATTACAAGCCAACTTCAGGCACACGCACCACTTTGTGCACCTGACTTTACATGGGTACTGGGTAATCAAACCCAGGCCATCGGCTTTGCAAACAAGCACCTTTAACCCCTGAGCCAGCTCTCCAGCTCTGCTTCTAAAATTTGACTTAAACCAATGGAGGCCTCTTTCCAACCTGTTCCACAACCCTAGGTCAAGTCCTTAGACTGTTAGCATCAGACTCTGCAGTGAGTGCGCTCTGCTGGTCATTCATGCTGCCCAAGTATGCTCAGCCTTCTGGGTGCGCAAGGGTACAGCTAGCCCTTCTTGTGACTGTAATGAGGTCATGTGACTTGGTTTGGCCAGGGAGTGGTGTTAAGTAGTATGTCACTGCTGGGTCAGTGCATTTACTGGCAATTTCTCCCTGTCCCAATAACCAGTGAGATCATGGGACTGGGAGACAGTGTGTGCTGGCTCAAACAACCTGTAACAGACATTGAAGGTGAGAAAGAAAAGAATCTTGGGACATGCCATTTAGAGTTGGGGTTATAACCATAGCATAACCTATCTATCCTGACTCTTAACTCCCCCTCATTTACCCTAACCACCACCACTAACTTATCTGGTCATGTCACTCAACTAAGAAACTCATTTAACTTTTTTTTTTAAGTGTGAGTGTGTGTGTGTGTACATGCACCTGTCAGGATCGCTTGCTGCTGCAAGCAGGTGCCTTTAACCACCGAACCATCATCTTGGCCCAGTCAACTGCTTTCTATCCAGGTGTAAATGCCTAGTGTATCATTCAAGGGTTTTACAACGTGGCCTAGGCTGTCTCAGCTCCAGCCCTACCTTTCTACCATAGCTGTGGCTTCCTAAGAACTCACTGAGCGTGCCCCATGGGACTTTGCCTTTTGTCTGACCATGTTCTCTTTCAAATGCCCACACTTAGCATGTAACAGCTAGTGAAGGATGGAGAAAACCCAAGTCCCGGCCTGTGGATTCCTTCGGCTCAGCACTCCGTGTTAACCCAGGCACTCATAGTCAAGGACTTTCCACACTGACCCCCCAAGCTCTCTACTCCCTCTCTCAAGTTGGGTTTTCTCACTTTGTCATAATCTAGGAAATTTTCCCAGGATCTGTCTTACCATTCACCAGTGTCCTCTTGGGAAGAGCTGATCATCAGGGTCCAGGACTACATGACGTCTTAGTGATCCAGATTTCAGCTTCTTCATGTTGGACCACTGGGTCTTGCAAAAGCTCTTCTTGTAGTCTTCAACCAAGCATCCAGCAGATAGTTGTCCCACATTAGTGAGCATTTTTGAGTATTTAAAAGAGTTTCAGACTATCTTACAAAAGCCATAGTGCCAAAGACAAGAGCTCTGGTATACTTTGCACATATTTTATTTGTTGAATAAGTGAGAATTTGTCAATATGCACATAACACAAAGAGCACGCGCGAGATTGGGAGCTAGATATCTGGGTTCTACTATACACAGCCGCTTACCAGCCGTGAGGGCTTAGGCAAGGAATGGACTCTGAGCTCAGCTTCCTCAACTGTAAAACTAGACTGTACAGGCCTGTGCGACCTCCACACAGGTTTATTGCAAGGTTCAAACGCAGAAACGTGAAAGTGCAGCGAAGGGAGCTGAGAGTGGTACAAGTGTCACAGCAGCAGCAATGGAATTTCAGGCTGAGGGCTGCCTCATCATGCCCTTGGGCTGCACTGATGGAGACACCAGCTGCATGGCATGCAGGAGAATGAACGTGCCACTCTTCTGAGCAGAAGGGATCCTGCCCCCTCCCGTAGCCTGTCCTGGTGATCAGTCACTTCCTAGACTCATGAAGGTATCGGACCCACCACCAAGAACTCTCTCACAGAAGCTCAAGGGCCAAATGCGCCATGTTTATTTACATGTGAAATGTGGTTAACGCAGGCGTGAGGGAGGTCGTGCACCCACCTGACGGCAGCAAGACGTCTCAAACGTTGACTACAGTCTATCATGCAAGTATCTATAGATACACAAAAGGACTTCTTTGCTTAGGAAAACAAAGTACAAAACATGTTGGGGGATAAATACAAGATATAAGATGCAACAGAAAACACAAAACCAAAACCTAACTTTCCCAGAGAACTATACATGGAAGGGACAGAGTGTTCGTCAAGCAGGACCACGGGTGTGAGTGACGGGACAGAGATGACTGACGAAACCCAGGGGCTCAGGGCGTCATCTGCGGCCCGGTGCAGAGTGCAGGCTGCTGCATTGATAGGCCGTCGCGGGCGGCGTTGTGCATCCCAGCTCCTAAGTACCAGAACATTTGGCAGTAGCACCCAGAACAGGAAACGCCAACTGTGCAGCTAGCAAAGGGTTAAGTCACCCATGACTTTGTGGGTTTTTTTTCCCTGTCAAGAGCAGAGAACTACTGATATTCTGAGTAGTGTAGTAGTTACTCAGTTACGGGATAAAAACCTGACTACAGAGCGCTAGGCTAAGTACAGATGTGTAACTTTACGCAGTCCAGCCCCCGCCCCCACCCTGCCCCTTGTGCTCTGTAAGCCAGCCTTGCAGGGGTCCCCAGAAAAAAATCAGCCCCACCCATTTCTTTCTTTAGAATCACTTTGCCATTCTTTTTGCACATACATTTCAATCATAATCCCATCCTGCCTCCTCCTCTCCACCCCCTCTTGCCCTATCTTCATTCTTCAGGATGGGCGTTAAGGTTGTCCATGCGCCTTACTGGATTCCTGACCTGTTTTACTCACTTTCCAGAAACAAAGGGGGGCCTGTAAGGCTGCAGGAACAGCAGTGTGTCGGGCATGGCCTGGGCTGGAGCGCAGTTGTCCCAGGCGTCCTGAGGGTAGCGCTAAGACACTTAGAAGTTGCTAGTGTGGTGAGACCCACGTCACCTACAATTTATGTGGTGAGTTCTACAAATTAAAAACACTAAAAAAGGCATCATGTTAGCCTGGAATTAACTTATTGGAATCCGTAACATACAAAAATGGGTTGTCTGAAGTCAGGAACTGCCTGTTTACTAACAACGCTGAACGAAAACCGTACAAAAAAGAAAACTCCTAACCCAGAAAAACTCAAAACATTTTCCACCAAATACTGATACAAACATGTAACAAAGAGTATAAAAAGTTATTTAAATATATACAAACTCTTTTAAACTCAAATACTGCCTTAATGCTTGGGGAGGGCGGCGGGGCAGCATCAGGTCCTTCGGCTGCACCCTGGAACTTACGAAAGCGTCCCGGTCCTCCTACGGGCGGGCGCGCGCGGCGTCCCCGGGAGCCCGGGGCTATTTCTCCGCGGAGCTCATCCGTTTGGACTTGATGAAGGCCATGCCGTGGGTCCGCATGTGCGTGTTTAAGGCGGCCTCCGTCTCGAAGGTCTTGGCGCACACTTTGCACTGGCGCTCGGCCGCGGCCGCCTCGCCCTCGGGCCTGCTGTCCGGCGGCGCGCCCGCCTCGCCGTTGTGCGCGGGCTGCGGCTCCTTGAGCTTGTGCACGATGAACAGGTGCCGCGACAGCGACACGTGCGACGTGTAGCACAGGCCGCACTCGCGGCACTGGTGCGAGGAGCCGTCGGAGCGGTGCTGCGGGATGTGCTCGTGGAAGTGCAGCAGGTTCTCGGTGGTGAAGCCGCACACGGCGCACTTGTGCACCTTGAACACGTTGATCTTCAGCTTCTTCAGCGGCTGCGTGATCGCGCCCCGCGGCCGGAACTCCAGCGCCTCCTCCAGCTTCCGCTTGGGGCTCGGCGCCTGCGGGAGGACACGTGGGGCCTCACTGGGGCACGGCCAGGCCCGAGGGCCAGCAACTGCCCTTTCTGGCCTCACCGCTCCACCCCGAAGGACTGCGTCTAAGGCATGCGGTAGACGTGAGCTCTGCGCAGGTTTGCAGCAGCAGCTGCCCTGACCACGTACCTTCCCCAGGCAGCATGGTGCCAAGGCCAGAAACGGCCGCCCTCAGTGCTTTCCTTAGCCCTGGTGGCACACCCATGCCTTGCGCACAGGCTTCGGTGTTGGCTGACTGTAGTTTTATCCCAGGATGTAACAATAAGCCGTGAGAGTGAGTGAGTGAGTGTGAGAGTCTGTGTATGTTTGAGGTAGGGTTTCACTCTAGCCCAGACTGACCTGGAATTCACTAAGTAGTCTCAGGGTGGCCTTGAACTCAAAGCGATCCTACTTCTGCCTCCCAAGTGCTGAGATTACAGGCATGTGCCACCATGCCTGGCTCACAACTGTATGATTTTAAGGAATCTTTCTAAATGCCTACCACCACGGGCACAGCCCATGGACAGGACTCTGACCTCAGGACTTTCCCTTGGCTAACAGACAACCTCCCTAACTCTGTAAGACCCTGTGAGCTGGCTCTGGAAAGACACAGAAAGCTTAATAGGTTACTTTATACCTCAATGCATGGTCTGAAATTTTAACACCGATTGACTGTACAAAATCAGATGAAAATGGGAGTTGGGGAGGTGACTAAGCACTTAAAGGCACCTGCTTACAATGTCTGCCAGCCCAGGCTCAATTTCCCAGTCCCCACGTAAAGGCGGATGCACAGAGTGGTGCATGCATCTGGAGTTAGCAGCAGGTTGTGGTGTGCCCTTTCTCTCAAGTGTTTGTAGGTGAGGGTGGACAGGGTGAGGGAGGAGCTGTGCTGCTGACCTTGGCGTCCTGCTTGAGCTCAGCCTCATCGTCATCGGCAGCGTCAGTGAGCTCCTTCAAGTCGGGGTCCTTGATGCCATGCATCAGCTGCACATGCTTCTCCAGCATGAGCCGCTTGGTGAAGGTCCGACGGGAGTCGGGGCAGTGCCTGCAAGCGCAGACACGGAGGGAAGCTTGAGCTACCCAGGGCACTGACTGCAGAAAAGCATGCCCATCTCCCCATGGCTCAGGAAGGCTGGCGTAACCCGCAGCCTCCACCTGGAGCAAGCAAGGTCGCTGTGAACTGTACCTCTCTGCTGGGAAAAGCTGTTGGTTTTTGTGAACTCAGGAATAGCCCAATTTCATTCATTTTATTTTTCTAGGTTGGAGTAATGCCTAGCTTATTGTTAATTCTAAAAGAAAAGGTACTGGATTTTCAAATTTTTCTTTAATGACTCAGACAATCCCCTCTGAATCCCATCACGATAGATGCTTCCACCTGAAGACAGATCCTGTCATGCTCATGTTAATTCCCTGTCCCCTTACTTGACAGTGTTTAGCCTAGACTCAGGAAAACACAAATGCAACAGGTGTTTATAAACACAGCCCTTGTTCATTCAGTAAATTAAAATGCAGGAAACAGGAAATCCAAGACAGGTTGATTCTTGTGGATTAAAAGGATAAGTTTTTGGGTCTAAATTTACTATCTTCTACTAAAATAGGCGAAAAACTGTTTTGAAAGGACCATGGGTGACTATAGATGCTATATGAAGGACACCAAGAACACCAATGCAGAAGCCAGGCATGGCGGCACACACCTGTAATTCTCCCACTAGGGCAGCTGCGGCAGGAGGACTGCTGGAACAGAGAGGCCTGAGCAACAGAGTAAGGCCCTGTCTTAAACCTCTGCTTTGTGTAGGAAGAAAACCACCTCATGGTCACCTTCACAACTGTATTTGCTGCCTTGAAAAACGGGGGATTTTGTAACGGCTGGTGGTTGGACCTTTGCCCCGGGGGGCAGCAGGAGCCAGCGCTCCACTGCCAGGGCAGCCTCCTCTCCCCTTCACACAGGGCGCCCTGTGCCACACGCCCGGTCACTTCCCGCCTTGCCTGCCTGGTCTCCCTGACCGTCTGAACCCCTGTGAGCGTCCCCAGCGTGCCTGCTCTGGCCACAAGCCTGCCGTCGCCCCCGCCTTGCCCCTGTTACCCCACAGTGGGCAGACTTGGCCTAAGTGGATGTTGGAGATCCCCACTGATAACAGAACACGTCTTGTTGTCTCAGACAAAGACGCACGTTGTGACAGGCCGCCGAGGCGTGGGCTATGCTGGCCCCTCATGTCTCTCACGCTTTGTTCTTAGCTGTGAATATGGACTGAAGCAAAGCTTCCCAGGCTAGGTCCTCCAGACCTACTTGGAACCTGAG
Source organism: Jaculus jaculus (assembly GCF_020740685.1). Lineage (NCBI taxonomy): Eukaryota > Metazoa > Chordata > Mammalia > Rodentia > Dipodidae > Jaculus > Jaculus jaculus. The sequence goes on along the minus strand of NC_059116.1, from coordinate 4,414,197 downwards.
GCAAGCAACGTGGCCTATCTCTACATGCATCCATTGCACAGCTGCAAGCCAACGCCTCCCCCATACTCAGGCTGAGAACGCACGCTGTTCAGTACCAAGCAGCACACGGTGCCAAGGACCCACCACTTCAGAAGTCTCCATGTGACAGCCGGGTGGGAAAGGCCGGTGGGAGCGCTCAAAGGTGACCGGTAAGCCCCCACCCCTGCCTCCCTCCCGCCAGAAAGCGGACTCACGAGCAGGTGTAGACCTTCCGGATGCCCTTGTGCTTGATGCGATTGTGCCGGCACAGGCTGTGCGAGGAGCTGAAGGACTTGTCACACTGGCGGCAAGGGTGCTTCTTCATTTGCTGTGTCAGGAGAGGAGAGAGCAGCCGCGTCAGACAGGGCAGACAGGGCCCGCGCACCACGGAGCTATACCTCCAGCCCAGGCTGGCCTCGAACCAATAGCCATACTCCTTCCTCTGCCTCCAAGTGCTGGGATTAAAGGCGTGCGCCACCACGCCTGACCCAAGACTATCCATGAAGGAGCTAATTTCAGGAAAAAAGTTACATTTTTCTCCCCCAAATATCCAAGTATTTCTTATCGAAATCATTAATCATTATATGCATTTTATATTGGGCACACCAGGGCATCTTGCCACTCAAACGAATTCCAGATGCATGAGCCACTCTGTGCATCTGGCTTATGTGGCCACTTGAGAACTGAACCTGGGCTGTAAAGCTTTGCAAACAAGCACTTTTAACCACTGAGGCATCACTCCAGCCCCAGTAATATTTTTTAAAGCAGGTAATAATTGGGCCCGGTGGGGGGGGGACATGCCTTTAATCCCAGCACTGAGGAGTTTGAGGCCAGCTTGGGCTAGAGTGAGATGCTACCACATAAAGAATACATAAAAATACTACTACAATAGATAGAAAATACAGTCACAAATCTCTGGCTGTTTTAGTAATTATTTACTCTGTACAAGAATTTTCTAGAAGACTTATCATTTGGCTATCATGAGACCACAGAACTTGGAAGCTGCTTTAGTAGGCAGCCTGTTAAGGATGTAGTGGACAAGGGAGAGCACAATCCCATGTGAGCTAGCCCACACTTAAGAATCATATGTGAAAGTTGGCCACTTTGGCTAAGACACAGATATGCTAACTAAATGGATTTCCATGCAAAGCCTGAAGGCAATCTGGGACTAAACAAAGTTGCATCACAAGGAAATTAAACCCGGAGAGCTGTCACTTAAGATCGGATCAAAATTCCACGTGTGTGGGGGGGCTCAACCCTCCTTAAAAAGAAGACTGCATGGGGTCAGTCCTCACAAGCCACCACTGCCGGCAGCAAGAAGAAACAGTTTACTCTCATGGCCTGACGTGCATGTCTGCACTTCACCTGGTGAGCAAACCAATTTCAGTGTACCGAATGAGTGGGGCCAGCACCTTGTCTGTACCACAAACAACTCTAACTTTGTGACCTGAGCCAGTGACTCAAGGACCCACAGTCACCACAGTGCACATCTAGACTAAACTAGTACAGTCATGTGCCCAGGTTTCACGCAGGACTGGGAAACAGGCTTTTGTTTTGGGTGAGTGATGTGGGTGGCGGGTGTCTACTGGTCTTGCACCCCAATGCTGGTGTTACAGGTGTGCTTAGACACGCTGGGCTTTCTGAATGGGTGCTGGGGATTGAACTCGGGCTCTCAGGCTCGCAAGGCTGAGCAGTGAGTATTCTTCGTCTCAGGGCCGGCTTGTGTGCTCTGAGATAGAAGGCAGCCTGGGCTGCTGAATGAGAGCCTAACTCCCTCCATGTCTGCAGCCTGCATAATTGTTGATTATACAGGACAGGTCACTGGTAATCCCTTGTCTACTGGTCCTTGCTGTCAACACAGAAGAGGCAGCAAGTCTTTGTTTTAGAAGAAAGGACCCAAGACCAGAATCACCCACAAATAGTTTTGTTTCAGTAATGCTACTTAAACACCAAAGACCCAACCCCTTCTTAATACTAGGTAATGAGACCACCAATATTAACATCAACCCAGAATCAAAAAACAAGGCCGATTTCTAAAAGAAAAGCAGCTGTCAAATAATTCGAACAGAGGTTGAGGAGATGGCTCAGTGGTGAAAGGATCTTGCTAGCAAAGCCTGCTGGCTAGGGTTCAAGTCCCCAGTAGTCACATAAAGCCAGATGCAGAAAGTGGTGCATGCATGCATCTAGAATTCCTTTGAGGGGAAAGGAGGGCCTGGAGAAGGGAAACTGGACACTCACTCAAGGTGAAGGTTGAAAGCTTTCACTAATATCCACACAGAACTCCATTGAACACCAGTGAGGAAGCTCGGGGTGGCAGGTGAGGAGAAGCTGTATGGGTCCGTTTCCAGAAAAACATGCAGAAACGCAGCGCACTGCAGAGTGAGAGCAGGGTGGCGACGGGGCTCAGTCGGAAGAGCGCTCGCGTATTCTGCATGAAGCCCTGATGCCCATACCCAGCACTCGAGGTGGCCCTGGGAAAAACAGCTCACCCTGGGCTTATCTTTATCTCAAAAACACGACAGCAGGACTCAACCACCCCAAGGACAAGAAAAATTTCAATGCTGCTTTCCAGACCAAGCCTTCAAGGCGCACGCCACAAGGGACTTCTCTGTGCAGCTTAACTGAGTCCAAGGAGCTTTAGCTCTTGTCATACCTTTGATACTATGAACTCATAACTGCTCCTTGCTGGCACCGAAGAGGGTTGTAAGTAAAACGAAACAGTCAACAAAATGTGACATCCACACCCTTCCTTTCCTCCTGACTCTAGCATACAAGCTCAGAGAGGAAACCTGAGGGCTGGCATCAACTAAAATCAGAAAATACCTTCATTTTGAGGTATTGTTTACCTTTTAGCGGAACACCTTAAAGAAATTGCTAATAAGTGGGCAAGGTCCAAAAATATTCATGTAAAACTAAGATTTAGGGCTGGAGTGATAGCAGTTAAGGCACTTGTCTACAAAGCCTAAGGGCCCAGGAGCCATGTAAGCCAGATGCACAAGGTGGTGCATGCATGTAGACTTCATTTGCAATGGCTAGAAGACCTGGCATGCCCATTCTTTCTGCCTCTTTCTCTCTAATAATTTTAAAACACACACTAAGATTTCAACACTTGGGTTCCTAACCCTCAAAGCTTGACTTCATCGCGTCTCCAGCTGGAGGTGCTGTCTGCCATAAGCTCCCCACAGACATGCTCCTGCTGACAAGCTTCTCCTTCAAATGAAAGCCACCACTTCACTTGAGCATCGAGGTGACCCCCACCTCCAGAAAGATTAAAACGGCCATGCATATCATGTAACATACCTACCCCCAACAAGGGGACTCGAAATCCCTTTAGGGTGTAGTGAAAATGAGGCAAGGCCGGTGCTGTGCAGATGTTCAAGCCATCCACAGGGACAAGGACAGGGTGCCCAGTTATTCCCCAGCTGTGGTGTTGGACGGCCCTGGGCTCCACTGGGACTTTAGGAAAAGGAAAAACCCATTCTATCTAAGCATAGCCCAGGAGTACTTCCTAGGTTGTGAACTCTACGCTCTGAGCCTTTCTGTTGGGACCCCGTTCTACACTTACACAGTTGACCTAATCTGCCTCCACATACCCCTCATTACCAGAGACCCAGGCGAAGGCTCCACAAGGGCACCTGAACACTGTATGTACACAGTTCTCTCCTTTAGAGACTCTTGGACTTAGATGAGGTCACATTCTAAGCCCACCAGAAAAGGAAAATGCACTGAAGAGCACCCATAGACACGTTATAAAGTTGAAAACTCCTAAGACAAACCATTGTAAGACAAAGACTGGGCGCACATATATACTTACCATAAATGTATACCCTAAGCACAATTAGAGATGGACAACTGAGTAAACAACAGTTACACTCCATGCTGACTATGGACATGCACTGTCTCAAGTCATGGGCTTACCCCTTCCTGCTTCATGAGGTGCCTCTGACTTTTCCCTGGCATGTCTAAACTGGGAGCACCACCACCCCTTCTCTAGCGGACCACTGCTGTGACATTAGGGACACCTGAACACTAGCGCTGCAGGACAATGACGGCCGCTCTGGGCATCCCAGCAGTGTGTCTGCGGATGGGCCAGACAAGGGGATGACTCAGTTCCTGGGTGGGGCAGCCCAAGATTTCATCATGTTACTGAAAACTTGTGACTTGTGCATTTCAGGAATTTTCCACATAGTATTTTCATACCACAGTTGACCACAAGCACAGACAGTGAAAACATGGATAAGGAATAACTGCTGCACTTGTCTGAAGAAACTTCCAGATCTGTCAGGGAGTGGGTGACAGGTCAGGAATGGGACTTCTTACTGTTTCCTTCATGTTGTTTGGATTTTCAACCATGTGAATATAGCACATATCTAAAGCAAACTGGTTTTGGTTCATTGCCTCAAAAAATATTTACATTTACTGAGGTAGAGTTCTTAAAAACTGGACATGCCTGCTCACATCTGGAATCCCAGCACTTGGGAGGTGAAGTCAGGAGTTCAGTACCACCCTCAGCTACACAGCAAGTTTGAGGACAGCCTGGGCTAAATGAGACTGTGTCAAAAATAAAAACATACTGTTCTGGGCTGGAGAGATGGCTCAGTGGTTAAGGTGCTTGCCTGCAAAGCCTAATGACCTGGGTTCGATTCCCCAGTACCCATGTAAAGCTAGAGGCCCTGGTGTGCCTGTTTTCTCTCTGCCTCTCACTAGTGAATAAATAAATATTAACAGATAGATTCAGCCACGTGAGTGCATGACAAGTGAGAAGTGGAAGAGGTGTGTAACCCCCAGCTCCCCTGCACGCCACAACCACACCCTGCTTTCCGTGCCGCTCCTTTGTTCTTTGCATCTGTCTTGCAAATTGAATGTCCCACAGTGTCGCAAGTACCTTTCTGGGTCTGCTTCATTCACTCAACATAACATATGGGTAATTTCCTCGCCCGCTCCTTTTCACTGCAGGAGACGTGTCCCATTGTCTGACTGGACACTAGTTTATTGACCCATTTACCAGCGGATGGATAGCTAGATGTGACTAGTTAGAGGAAACGGAAAATAAAGCCACTGAAAACATAAGCATTAAGGTAAAATGAACCCAATTCACAGATACAGTATGTACACGGTGTACCTGACCCCCACACGTTATTGTGTTCATTTGTTGAAAGAGAACAAGCATGCCAGGGCCTCTAACCACTGCAGATGATCTCCAGATGCATATGCCACCTTGTGCATCTGGCTTACATGGGTCCTTTGGCTTTGGAGGCAAGTGCCTTAACCACTAAACCATCTCTCTAGCCCCATTTTTGTATATTCACTCAATAAACATTTCCTGTGCTAATAATCGGACACAGGACATAAGTGAATTACAATTACTCACTAGGAGAGGATCAGATGGTCCTAACCAAGTAACCCAGGGCTATAGACAGGATCGGGAGTTGGGCACATTAACCACGGGTGGAGGTGGCCAGGGCCGGGGTGAGGATGAGTTGCTGAGCAAGGCAAGAGAAAGCAGACAGACGGAACAACTCCTCTACCCCACCTAGAAGGAAAGGATGGGGAAACTGAGGTAATGCCTGCCCAGTGGCTTTCAGGAGATTCTGTGACCATTATCATCTTCCTCTGGTTCGGTATTATAAAACAATGAAAACTGATTCCAGCCACACCCATCTAGCAAGTGTCAATAAAGTATGCATACCTACATCTACCCGAACATTTCTATTTTCTTAATGAGTGCAGAGTAGTATTGCATAAATGGGCCATAATTTATCTTTTCTTAGCCATGTGAATTGTTTCAACTTCTTGATAATTACAGATACATATTTCTTATTCCTAATCATCATCTCTCCAGTTTAAAAGCTGTGAGCAACAGTAAGGCTCTTCAAGACTCCTCACACCCCACCAACAATGTAAGTAAGCCAGCAGTTACTTGCCAGTCTGCAGCCCAAGTCCCTATGTTTCCATTCTGCCAAAGTGATCAGTAACCCGGATTTCCTTTTCCCCAGTGCCCAGGGGCACTGTTCACCCACCAGTGTGCTTTTGGGTCACTGTATTCTTGAGTGAACCACCCAATCAGATCACATCTTTAATGTACTTTGCCATGGAGCAAGGGTCAGGGAGAAGGTGGATCAGAGAACAACCTGGAAGGTCTGGGCTCGATGGTGAGTGTCGGGGATCACCACCATATGTGTGGCAAGACACCTGGGGTGTGGGGTTTGGGCTTAGGAGCCACCCTTCAAAGTCTGGTTACGACATGGAAGCTGGGAAGGTGGACAGGGAAGGGACTCAAGATGGTGGAGATCTCAAAAGTGAGGAACTGAGCCAGGCGAGGTGGAGGACGCCTTTAATCCCAGCACTCGGGAGGTAGAAGCTGGAGGATGGTTGTGAGTTTGAGGCTACCCTGAGACTACACAGAGAATTCCAGGTTGACCTGGTCTAGAGCCACACCCTACCTTGAAGAGGAAAAAAAAACAAAAGGTGAGGAACTGCTGATAGCATGTGTGTGTGGCTGGGCTGAGTGTGGGTGACAGACAGGAAGAAGAGAGCTGCCAGTGACGGACTAGAAAAGATTTGGGGAGAATCAACAGTACAGCTAGAGATGAACCAAAGATTTGAGGATGGGATAGCGCAATGGCACAGCACTTACCTAGTGTGCTGGTGGCCTAGGTTCAAACAGAAAGCTATGACTTACAACTTTGGGGAGTCTACTGGAAAGGGAAGCAGCTGGGTAGAGTCAAGTCTGGAACACAGGAGAGAGGACAATGTCAACAGCAACAAAAAATCCCTAAATCTGAAATACTTCTGCCCCCAAACATTTTGCGTAAAGAGATATTCAACCTGTACATAGACTAATAAATCTGAATGAATTTTTTTAAGTCAAAAATATAGGGCTGCCCCAAAACATTATAGGCCATTGCTGAGGCCCTTGGTTTCCCACCAGGAATAGATGCAAGGCCACTGAGAAATCCTGCTGGAACTGAGCTGAAAACCTCCATGTAGAGCAACTGACAGAAAGCTGGAAGATGCCATTCTACATGCAGTTCAATGGGAGAAAGAGATACCACCAGTGAAGATACTCAACAGTGGACACTGCAAACCTTATATTTGGCCAGCCAGGCCAAATGAGCCAATGGGTGCAATAGTGGCATGTCTGTGGAAATGGTGGAAATCAACTGCCCTCTAATTGGACTGGAGGCCCCCTCCATGGGAGGGAATACATCCCTGATACTGAAAACCTACAACAGGGGGTAGTCATGAGCCCTAAGGGTGTAACGTCTGCTGATGTCTGGCTAAATGTATATATTATGCTTATCAAACTGCCTAGTAAGCACTTCTCTTAATGTTCATACCCTTATATCAATGCTACTCTCACTTTGTGTAGAGAATCTTTTCTTTTCAGTGACCTTGGGACAATTCAGAAGGTATCATGGTGCTGGAAAGAAGTGATCACAGTGCTCAGTACTGCAATACTTCTATCACACCTTCCAAGGCTCATGGTCTAATGCGGAAGAGGTGGCAGAAAGAATGTAAGAGCCAAAGGAAGGGTAGGACCTTACAACGTGCTGCCTCCAGACATAAAATGGCTTGGATATCCATGACCTCACAGTGCCTGACACTACCTACACCAGACCATCATAACAGAAGGAAAAGATCATGACATCAAAATAAAAGAGAGACTGATTGAAATAGGGAGGGGATATGATGGAGAATGGAATTTCAAAGGGGAAAGTGGGGGGAGGTTGGGTATTACCATGGGATATTTTTTATAATCACGGAATTGGTTAATAAAAATTGAGAAAAAAAATATAGGGCTGGGGAAATGGCTTAGCGGTTAAGGCATCTGCCTGCGAAGTCTTAGGACTCCAGTTCAGTTCCCCAGGACCCACATAAGCCAGATGCACAAGGAGCACATGTGTCTAGAGTTCATTTGCAGTGGCTGGAGGACCTGGTGCACCCATTCTCTTTCTCTATATCTGTCCCCACCCCTCCCTCTCTCTCTCAAATACATTTTTAAAAACCTTTTTAAAAATTTTATTTATTTGGCAGAGAAAGAGGGAGAGAATGGGTGTGCCAAGGCCTCCAAATGCATGCATGCCCTTGGGCATTTGGCTAACATGGGTCCTGGAGAATCGAACCAGGGTCATTGGGCTTTGCAGGCAAACGCCTGAATTGCTAAGCCATCCCTCCAGCACCCCCCCCAAAAAAACTTAAAAAATGTATTCCTTATAAAAATAAATGAGCTAAGTAAGACTACATAGATCTCAACAGTGCCTTTAAAAACTTTCAGTTAAAATATGAGCATGGGGGCTGGAGAGATGGCTTAGTGGTTAAGCGCTTGCCTGTGAAGCCTAAGGACCCCGGTTCGAGGCTCGGTTCCCCAGGTCCCACGTTAGCCAGATGCACAAGGGGGCGCACGCGTCTGGAGTTCGTTTGCAGAGGCTGGAAGCCCTGGCGCGCCCATTCTCTCTCTCCCTCTATCTGTCTTTCTCTCTGTGTCTGTCGCTCTCAAATACATAAATTAAAAAAAAAATATGAGCATGGGAGCACAGGGGCGCAAGCGTCTGGAGGTCACCTGCAGAGGCTAGGGCCTGGGCACGCCCATCCTCTCTCTCTCCTCTCTGCCAAATAAATAAAAACCTCAGCTCGGGGCCAGAGCCTCTTTGGAGGGCGACCTCAAGCTCTTTGGTCCCCAGGTAAACAAACTCCTCTCCTTTCACTCATACTGGCCTTGGAGTGATCTTTCCAGAGAATTTCTGCAAAACTGTTAACCCAGAATTAATAAAAAATAAAGACCACCAACCAAAATATGAGCCTGGCTGTGGATATGGCTCGTTGGGAAAAAGCACTTCCTATGCAAGCGTGACGACCTGAGTTCCAACTCCTGCAACCCACACGAAGCCAGCTGCAGCAGTGACCTCCAGTCCTAGCACTCGCCCATGGGAGGTAGAGACAGAATGCCCAGAACTAGCAGACCAGCCAGACACTCCGCCGCAACAAGGTGGCCTCTGACCTCCATGGCACACGTGCACCCTCACTCACACACATAGCACAAAGATAATAAAAATTAGCATATTTCTTCAGCAAATCAAGGTTACCATTTTTGCTTGGATTCAAGTTTTATATCAGGATAAACCTGACTAACGCTTTCTCCCACTTCTAGTGGTCGCTGTAAAAAGATGCTGCTGCTGGGGTTGTCAGAGGCACAGAACATGACTGGCATAAGCAATGCCCTGGGTTCTGGCCACAGCATGGGGCGGGGGGAGGAGGGCAGACAGGGCTGCAGACATGTGATGACTGCTTCTTACACTCTCATGCACCTGCCAAGACCACGTAACTGTGACGCCCATCCCCAACCTGCCTAATCCTGTCTCACTCAATTTCACTCCCCCTCATCTTCCAGGGGTGGGTCCCATCTCTGAAACTTCCCTGGTTTCCATAATTTTTGTCTATACACAGCATCTAGGATTCAAGAAGGAAAACGCTGGAAGGAATATATACACCATTGTCCTTTCCATGCAACCTTTTTTTTTTTTTTTGCGGGGGGAGGGGGAGGTTTGGTTTCACTCTAGCCCAGGCTGACCTGAAATTCACTATGTAGACTCAGGGTGGCCTCGAACTCATGATGATCCTACTTCAGTGCTGGGATTAAAGGCATGTACCACCATGCTCGGCTCCTTTTGTCCTTTTTAATTAAAAAGCAACCTAGGTTTGGAGGTGTAACTGAGTTGGTAGAGTGCTTGTTAGCATGCCTGAGGTTCTGGGTCCAGTCCCCAGAACCCCATAAACCTGCACAGTGGTGCCTGTCAGTAATCTCAGTGTTTAGAGGTAGCGGGAGGAGAACCTGGAGTTCAAGGCACTGTCTTCTATGAAGCAAGTCTGAGGACAGTCTGGGCTACCAAAACAAACAAACAAACAAAAGCCACTGGAAAAGATTTCTTTCACTACTTTATTAATGGACTAGTAATGTACTGAAGGGTTTTCTTTGTTTTGTTTTTTGACTAGCCCAGGCTGACCTATGTAGTCCCAGGCTGGCCTCGAACTTGTAATGATACTCCTACCTCTGTACCCTGAGTGCTGGGATTAAAGGCGTATGCCACCATGCCTGGCTAGAAAAATATTTATTTACTTATTTACTTATTTGAGAGAGAATGTGCACACCCAGGCCTCCAGCCATTGCAAACAAACTCCAGATACATGTGCATCTGGCTTTCATGGGTAGTGGGGAATTGAACCTGGGTACTTAGGCTTTTCAGGCAAGCGCCTTCACTGCTTAGCTATCTCTCCAGCCCCTAGAAAATTTTTAATGTTGAAGACCTACATAGAATTCTTCTAATACTCATCTTCAAATCAAAAGACAAAAGAAATCATTCCTCCTAAAGATAATCGCTATTAAGAAACCTACTGGGGGCTGGAGAGATGGCTTAGTGGTTAAGGCACTTGCCTGCAAAGCCTAACAACCCAGGTTCAGTTCCCCAGTATCCAGGTAAAGCCAGATGCACAAGGTAGCACATGCATCTGGAGTTTGTCTGCAGTAGCTAGAGGCCCTGGCAAGCCCATTCTCTCCACCTCTCTCTCTTTCTCTCTAAAGTAAATGAATAAATAAATATTATTTAAAAAAAAGAAATTTTCAGCAACTTTAAGAAGTGAATAAGAAAACATAATTAAATATAATCAAATCCTGCCTGGGCTACATGAGCCCTATCTCAATCTATGAAACCAACCATGATGGCTTATCTTCAATGGGTTGTTCTAGCCCTACACATGTAAGGTTTTTTCCAATTGTCCAAGCCATTCTATGAAGTACTTCTGGTAGGCAACAACCATCACACCAGAAGAAAATCAGGGCTGGGGCTGGACAGAAGGCTCAGCAGTTAAAGGTGCTTCCTTGCAAAGCCTGACAACCCAGGTTCAAGTTCCCAGTACCCATGTAAAGTCAATTGTACACAGTGGCACCATGTGAGTTTGTTTGCAGTGGCAGGAGGCCCTCGCATTCCCACTCTTTCTGTTTCTCTCAAATAAACAAAACATTAAAAAAGAAAGAAAAGCCGGCATGGTAGCACACACCTTTAATGCCAGCACTTAGGAGGCAGAGGTAGGAGGATTGCCAAGAGTTCGAGGTCACCCTGAGACTATATAGTGAATTCCAGGTCAGCGAGAGCTAGAGTGAGACCCTACCTCGAAAAATAAAAAAACAAAAGAGAGAGAGAGAGAGAGAAACAGAGAAAAGAAAAAGAAAAAGAAAAAACATCAGGACTAGTGTCTCGGGCCCCCGGGGCATGGTCTAGAAGTGTCGGGCGTCCTGTGTGAGAGGCCGAGCTGAGGGCGGCGGGGCGGGCTCCGCTACCGCATTGCTGCTGGCAGGTTTCAGTGAAGGAACAACTTGGCTTTGGGGGCAAGGTTCCGAGGGTTCCCCTTGTCTCTGAACCACTCTGGGCCTAACCTTACCTGGGGTCTATGTCTGTCCACTAATCCTGTTAAAAAAAAAAATTGTGCTTCCTTATAACTTGAGGTGACTCCCTTAAAGTCACATTCCTATGCTTTGGCACAAAGCATAGACACGTTCTGAAAAAAGTCCTGCAGTCGTCCTGGATCTGAAATTGTCCCATCTGTGAGCTGAACGGCCAGGAACTCTTAAGTACACGACTAGCCCTTTATTTCCCTTGCTAACCTCATTGTAATATGGAAAATAGTTTTCTGGCTGTTCCAGGTTTCAAAGTAACATCAACATGCAGACAGAATTGTGTTAACTAAAAAGTTACAAATCCAGGGCTGCAGAGACCTCTCCTCAGTTAAAGGAATTTACTTGCAAAGCCTGAGTGCCTGGGTCTGGTTCCTCAGCACTCCTGTGAAGCTAGAGGCACATACACCTGCAGTTTGTCTGCAGTAGCAGAAGACCCTGGCATGCCCATTCTCACTCTCCCTCTTTTTCTCGCTCAAATAAATATTTTCTTTTAAGAAAAAAAAAGTTACCAAGCTCGTCTGGCCCTTGCGTGTGGAAGCACATTTTCCTATAAAAATGACAAACAACTGTGGTATTCTTGGGCACATCACCTGGCAGCAGAATCACCATGCTAGAATGACACAGAGCCAAACACCACCGAAAACCCAAAGCTGGGATTTCTGAGGCACCAAAGACACGACTCCCCTTCACCTTCTGCACCTATGTGAAGAGACAAGAAGCCTCCAGGGATCTTGGGGACAGGGAAGGACTCGGGGCTTGAGATGAGCAAGGAGACACGGGGTGGGTCTGGAGCAGGCAACAGGGCAGGAAGGCAGCCCGGAGATGGCGGAACCCAACATCAAGCCAACGCAAGAGGAGACCGGAGATGGCAGGCAGTGGAAGTGGGGCCATCTGGCAAGGACGGAACCAGCGCAGGGACGTGGGCAGTGTTCTTGAGAAGCGCCCGCAGCTCAGTACTGCACACCCAAAGCAGACTGTGGTAGCTGCCTGTCTCAGCTCTAGCCCAGCAGCCAAAGCCTCGCTTCCTGAACATCCCAGAGATAAACAGGAAACGCTTGGGGAGAAACCCTCTTCCTCAGTCTCCAAAACAGCAGCGGCCCTGCAGGCATTGCACCAGGCCGTCTGGATGTCAGTAAACATCTTAGTCACCGTTAAACTCCCAGCTCTAGCCAGTTACTGCTTACATCTCCAGACTTTTCCTCCGTCCCTGGCCTTCAGGACATTGTGATCTGTTAAGAAAAACCACAGAGACACAACCCACGAGGTCATCCCAGGCCCCTGATGCCACAGTGGACACGGACAGCCTACTGCTGGCCAAAATGAGCTCACAGGCAATCAATGGGCAAGGAAAGGGACATCGCAGCAGAAGGAACTGAAACCGCTGAGACCAGGTGTGACTGCGGTGGGCATCGGGAGGCGACGAGCAGCCGTGTCTATGAACTAGCCAGAGGAGGCAGGGTGGGGGGTGTGAAGCCCACAGGGTCCACACGCTGAGCTCCAGTATCCTCTACGAGCGGAGGGGTCCCCAGGACCTACCGGTCATTGCTCTAGAATCTTCAGTCAGCCCTCTGCAGCCCTGGTTCCAAGTCCCGGGGTTCTGCACCCAAGCAATCACAGAATGCAAACAGCGACCACCTTTACTGCTTCAACAAGTACATACACTGCTTTCTTGTTATGATTCCCCAAGCAACACGGCACAACGACCCCTGACGCAACATTTCATTATAGGAGGTGTTTTACATCACCCGAAGACAAATCCAAACATGCAGGGAAATGCTCATACACCAAAGGGACCCAGTCATGCTTGGATGCTGGAATGGGGGAGGCGGGGCAGAGGCAGTGGCAGCAGGGCTGGAGCCAGCCCCCATACCAAGGGGCGCTGACTCCATTCCCGCCAGAGGGGACTGCTTTTCTGGAGACCCTCTACTGGGTCTCTCGGCTACGAAACCTTAAAGACTTTTGAACAAGGCCAGTGATCTGCTTACTGGGGCTCAACGTGTTCGCCTTACTGCTTTGTGTGATCAACGTGACTGCACACTGTGTGTTCTAGATGTAGAGCAGACACACAAACCACTCCACGAGTCGCTCGCTCATCCATGCTTATTACTGCTGCACTATTCGCAATCACTGAGAAACGGAACCAGCCCGATGCCCATCCACAGGGGACTTTTATTCAAGCTAGAAAGGAAAACTGGAATTATGACATTTGCAGGAAACCAGACAGAACTAGAAATCATTATGTTAAAGGAAATGAGCCAGAGCCTATTACTTTGCATGCTAAATACCTAATTGAAAACCATGCAGGGTGGTGTTGGTAGAAAACAGATAGAAAGGCATCTTTGCTAAGTGATCCACATGTATATTGAGAGTCGGGGCTAGAGAGGTGGCTCAGTGGTTAAAGGCACTTACTTGCAAAGCCTAATGGTGTAGGTTCAATTCCCCAGTACCCATATGAAGTCAATATGGCACATGTATCTGGAGTCCATTTGCAGTGTCAAGAGCCCTGGTGCCCACTCATTCTGCTCTTTCACTCCCCGTCTCCTTGCAAATAATATTTTTAAAAAATCAAAATAGTCATGAGACAGCAGCTTTGGAACAGCCAGACTTTTAACCTGCACAAACAGTAACCTCTCAGCCCAGTGAGCACAGCTAGAACCCCACCTCTACCTCAGAGTCACCTCGGTGGTGGCGGCTGGACACCCCCCCCCCAGGAAGCACCTTAGAAATAGCTCCACCCCAGGAACCTGTCAGTCCCAAGCCAGAGCATCAAGGACGCCTCCCAGTGAGTCCTTGGCCAGTGCTGGCCTGTCATTGTCACCACCCCACCTTCACCTTAGTCACGATTACCAAAACCATCAGGAGTAGGAGAGGTACAGCTAGTGCTCTTGAAACGTCAGCATCACTTTTACAAAGCTTTTATGTCCTTACATTAAAAGAGTTGGGACTAGCCAAGCATGATGGTGCACACTTTTATTTTAATCTTAGCCCGGGTACAGCTAGGGAGGCTGAGGTAGAAGGATTGCCATGAGTTTGAGGCCAGCCTAGAGCTATGAAGTAAGTTCTAGGCCAGCCTGAGCTGGAGTAAGACCCCGCCTAGGAAAAAAAAAAGTCAGGACTTTTATAAAACTACATATAGCAAACTATTAATAAAACACCCAATAAAATAATAAGTTACAGGCTAGAGAGATGGTTCAGCAATTAAGGCACTTGCCTGCAAAGCCAAAAGACCCAGGTTCAATTCCTCAGGACCATGTAAGCCAGATACACATAGTAGTGCATGTGTCTGAAGTTCATTTGCAGTGGCTGGAGACCCTGGGCATGCCCATTCTTTCTCTCTCCCCCTCTCCCAGTCTCTTTCTCAAATAAACAAACAAATAAATGTAAGATACATTTAAAAATAAGTTATATAAAACAGCAGTAAATATAATGAAGTATAACAATTTTTATAAAAATTTGAAATCATATTTGACATTTTTGATTTAAGTAAAATATATGAAGGACATCAATGTTTGTGGCCCAATGCGATCAGCAGTGATTAGACATTTCTGGCACAAAGCAGTAACAAGCAGCTCTGAATGTAAGTCTTCTAAACCTTGGACTTACATCTGATGCAAACACAGAAGCAAATGGGAATCGCCTTTCAACAACTGACCAGCAGCGGTTCCTGAGTGGGGGTGGGCACGCCGAGGCTGGAGCACAGGTCTCAGGTATACTGCGGCACACAGCCAGCACGGCTAGCCTCATTTAAGTAGAGTGCCCTAACCGTGATCCATCACAAGCTCTTAACCCAAAGGACAGGGAAAATTGACTGCTATTCATTTCCAGGGTAATATGATTTTGGCAGAGAGTCAACATCCTCACAGCTAGAAGATGAGTTTGAGGAGGTCAAATCTAGTATCTTCCACAGTTACATTAAGCAACTCATCCTCATAACAGCAGTGCACACCACACAGCAGAAGAAAAACACAACCAACTAGCAAAAAAAGTATAAACCAAACATTTTCACACCTTCAGACAGCAGTCAACGCCAGGATAAAGAAGGCAGATAGAAAAAAAAAGAGTGCTGGAGAGATGGCCTAGCAGTTAAGGCAGTTGCCTGTGAAGCCTAAGGACCCAGGTTCAATTCTCAAGGTCCCATGTAAGCCAGATGCACAAAGTGGCACATGCATCTGGAGTTCATTTGCAGTAGCCAGAGACCCTGGCACACCCATTTCTTTCTCTCTCTCTTCCTGCCGCCCCGCCCTTATCTCTGTATCAAATAAAGATAGATAAAAATTTTTTTAAAGAAAAAAAGAAACTTGATATTAATTCACAAATTTTGTAAAGACTGAGGAGGAAATTATACTTCATACATTTGATGAACATGGGTAGAAACCAGGTTGGTTGTAAAAACTCTATTTATCTATATGTAAATACACACTGCAAGTGGGAGACTTACAAAGGGCCACATGTGACTCTAGGCATGGTGGCTACAAGCCGAGAAACATCCACTCCCTATCATTTCACTTTTAAGCACAAGACAACACCCTTGTGCTCATGTTTGGGTTTTATGAAGGCCCACCACTGACTTTCATTCTCCCGTGGTCTTTTCTTTCCTTCACCGACATCTCTGTACTTGTCAAGAAGAGGAGACTGAAAAATAGCAGGTACTACCAAGCACGTGCCTGGTATGGGAGAAGGCAGAGAGAAGACCGTGGCCTTCCCTTCGAGGGCTGACACAGCCAGGGAGCACTAAGACACTCTAAGCGGCCCTAGTCTTCCAGCACTCCTGGAACCAGGCGCACACGTGCTCCTCTACTCACCATTGTAGACTCTTCCACAGACTTGTTTTCCCCGACTTCAGCATCAGGAGGGACAGCACACATGGGACCCGCCTTCCCTGAACATAAACCCTAAACCCACAAAGGTACCCAGTGCGACCAAGTCCCCCGCGCAAGCAACGGGGCAGCTACGTAGACCCCAGGTGTGACTAGTGCTTTCAATGCTGGCTACTCACTGGAACCATCTGGAAGGTATCAAACTGCCTGTGTGTGTTCCCAGCTGGGCCAACTAATTGGCATGAGGAACAGGTGTGCGGGGATCCAGCACCCCAGGAGATTCCAACATAAGGCCCCACGTTAAGACTTATGCCCCATGTGCAACACTCCTTTGACACAATGACTTCTTTCCAGAAGTTATTTCCATCCACAGATTAGGTCAATTAGAAATACCTTTTACTGGGCTGCAGAGATTGCTCAGCAGCTATGGAACTTGCCTGCAAAGCCTGACAACCTGGATTCGATTCCCAAGTACCTATGTAAAACGAGATGCACGAAGTGCCACATGCATTTGGAGTTTGTTTGCAGTGGCTAGAGGCCCTGATGCATCCATTCTATCTGTCTCCTATTTCTCTGTGTTTGCAAGTAAATAATTAAAATATTAAAAGTTACCAGGTGAGCTGGGCATGGTGGTGCATACCTTTAATCCCAGGCAGAGGTAGAAGGATCACCATGAGTTCGAGGCTGTTCTGAGAATACATAGTGAATTCCAGGTCAGCCTGAGCTAGAGTGAGATCTTACCTTGAAAAAAAAAAAAAAAAAGGTACCAGGTGTGGTGGCACATACCTTTAATCCCAGCACTCAGAAGGCAGAGGTAGGAGGATTGCTATGAGTTCAAGACCAGCCTAAGACTACATAGTGGATTCCAGATCAGCTTAGGCTAAAGAAAGACCCTAACTCAAAAAACCTAAAAAGGAGCTGGGTGTGATAGTGCACACCTTTAATCCCAGCACTTGGGAAAAGGCAAAAGCAGGAGGATTGCAGTGAGTTCAAGGCCACCCTGAGACTACATAGTAAATTCCAGGTTAGCCTAGGCTAGAGAGAAACCCTACCTTGAACCCCCCCCCAAAAAAAAGAAAGAAAAAAGAGTGGGCATTGGAGAGATGGCTCAGCTGTTAAAGCACCACTTGCCTGTGAAGCCTAAGGACCCAGGTATGATTCCCCAGGACCCACATAAGCCAGATGCATAAGGTGGCACATGCATCTAGAGTTTGTATGCAGTGGCTGGAAGCCCTAATGCACCCACTCTCTCTGTCTCTCAAATTAAAAAAAAAAAAAAAAAAGCCGGGCGTGGTGGCGCACGCCTTTAATCCCAGCACTTGGGAGGCAGAGGTAGGAGGATTGCCATGAGTTCAAGGCCACCCTGAGACTACAGAGTTAATTCCAGGTCAGCCTGTACCAGAGTGAGACCCTACCTCAAAAAAAAAAACAACAAAAATAACCTAAAAAATAAAGACTTTATTGAGACATTGGTGGGCTCAAGACTTAAGATGGTGATGGGTTAAAACGGCCCCTTACTGGTGCTGTGGCTCAAGGACAGGAACCACTACAGATGGCTGCATTTTGGACAATGCCAGTGTGGGAAAGCTACCCCAGCCTGGAACCCTTCCCAATCCACCCTCTTACAGGTGGTCATTGGGCCATGTCCTGAGCCAGGTAGCCATTCTGCCTGTATCCAGTTCAAGCTGGCTAGTAGACTGTCCTACTCCGGGTGCTGGGTGGAAGACACAGACCTTTGAAGACGGCTGGCCACGAGCCCATCTTCTCTGCTCCCGGCACTGCCTCCAGCCTCACATCACACAGTCTCACTCTACTGAGTGTTGACTGTGCGCACAGTGAGAACCTGAGCACACGTCTCTGACTCACCACGGCCACCTTGCCAATGTATCGTCCCCTCTCCCTTGGGCATAAGGAAAAGTACGGTGCTCTGCCCCTTCCACAGACAATCTCATATATTCACCCTAATGTCTGCAGCAGGTGCAGCAGAGCTGGAACTGCTCAGGTGCATGCACATGAGCCCAGCCCCTCCGGGACGCTGCACCCAGGTGTGCTGACTTCTTCCGAATTCAGCACAGGACCCCAAATAAAAGGCCTAGCTGAAAAATAAATAAATAAATAAAAGGCCTGGCTGCTCCCAAGGTTTGTTGTGGGCTTTTTCCTCTGTTCTGGTTCCTGAGCTGTTCATCTCTCCACATGTGAGGTTTGTGCCACTGGGCTGGTTTTGGCCTTTCCACCTGGCTGCCTCTACCAGGGTGGGGAGGATGTGCATGGGCCTTAAACCCTGCTGTTCCTGCTTCCTAGGTCCACAGACTCTCCCTCACCCCCTCCTGACTTCTGAATAAGTGCAGTGATTTCATAACCATCCTTCTCAGTGCGGTATATCCAATTCTTTGGTTAAAAGCAGACACAGGTTGGGCGTGGTGATGCACGCCTTTAATCCCAGCACTCGAGAAGCAGAGGTAGGAGGATTGTCGTGAGTTTGAGGCCACCCTGGGTTACAGTGAGACCCTGCCTCAAAAAAAAAAAAAAAAAAAAAAAAAAAAAAAAGGCAGACATGAACTTGGGTTTGGGGTTTGTTTTTGAATCCCCCAAATAAGATGACAAACACACTGGATCACATCTGAATAAGGTCCTGGGAAGGCAGAATATGGGTCTCCAATTTACTCTCCCATCCCCATTGCATAACACCGATGTTGAGATTTTGGGACTTAAGGAACCACTCTTTTTCTTTTTTTTAGATACAATCTCACTATATGTAGCCTTAGCTACCATGGAATTTGCTATGAAGACCAGGTAGTTTCGAACTCACATGGATCCCCCTGCCTGTTTCCTGAAGGCCAGGATGATAGGTATGAACCACCACACCCACCCAGCTTCAAATCCCATTTAATAACACCGATCCCATAGACTAGCAATTCTGCTTTCTGAGGCAACAGTAAAGACTGTTACTTTCCTCAAAACAAGGGCCTATTCATGGCCCCTTCTTACCATACAAAACATCTTCATTAAATAAATATTCCTGGTGGTGCATGCCTTTAATTCCAGCACTCTTGGGAGGCAGAGATAGAAGGATCTCCTGAGTTCGAGACCACCCTGAGACTACATAGTAAATTCTAGATCAGACTGGGCTAGAGTGAGACCTTACCTTGAAGAACCACAAATAAATAAACAGTCCTTCCAATAATTGAGGATATTGTTCACTGCTTGGCTCATTCTAATTACAACTGGAAGTATGGGTGCGGGGGGCTCACACCTTTAATCCTGGCACTCAGGAGGCTGAAGTGGGAGGATTCAAGATCACCTGGGCTACAAAGTGAATCCCAGGCCAGTTTCGGCTACAGCGAGACCAAGAGCACGCTGACCTCACTGATCACGTGATGCCCTCCCTCCCACTGAAAACTTTCTCCTGTGAGGGTCATCATCCTTTTCCATTTGCAGTTCCCTCCATTGTTGCTTCCAGAGCTCAGTAAGGATGGAAATAGAGAGATCCCCGATGTGTTCACAGGGCTGTGGAGATAGCTTAGGCATTCAAGTGCTTGTCTCAAACCCAAGGCCCAAGTCCCATCTCCAGAACAAATAGGAACATGCTGAGCATGGTGGCGTGTGTCTGTACTCCAGTGCAGCCCAAGTGATGAGCTCCAGGCCAATAAGAGACCCTGTTTCAGACAAAAAGTGGTTGCTGTGCTTGCGGATGACAGCTGAGGTTGTCCTCTGGCCTCCACACACTGCAGCTGTGGACCTCCTACACACACACACACACACACACACACACTTTTTTAAAAAAGAATTTAAGTCTGTGTCTATTGTCATTATTGGTGAAAAGAATTCAGGCTCTTAGAAGGAATGGCTGTCTTCAGGGCTAGCTAGGAACAATGCATACATTTTGACCTCAGAGGAAGCCCCTGGAACAGGCTTGCCAAAAAGCCATGGGAGCCGCTGAACAGAACTCCTGGTATCAGCATTTAGGGCCATTTGAGGGAGGGGGAAAAAAAGGTAAATACAGCAATGGATTCTAATCCATTGGTGAAAATCATTATTCATACACCTATACAGCTCTCAATTAAAACAAACAACAACAACAAAAGCTAAGCTTAATTTTACTACAGAGTGTCTCTGAGTAAATAAGAGCAGAAAGTCCCCATGAGGCAAACCCTACACTTACCACTGCTGTGGCAGGAATAAGGTGGATGTTCAGCAAACATGATGAGATGTAGGATATCTGTATAAGCTCCAAATACTTCCCACAAGACACTTACTGACTATAACAGGCAAACAGCAATTTACAGTGAGGAAATCCTGCCTTGACTAGTGACCAGGGGTTCAGACTTGGCATCCCCAGGAGTGACTCATATTCCTGCCAGGTCCCTTCTGATAAGATGCACTGGCAAGGGCTGAGAGATGGTTTAGCATTTAAAGTGCTTGCCTGATGAAGCCTAAGGACCCAGGTTCAATTCTCCAGGTCCCATGCAAGCCAGATGCACAGGGTGGTGCGTGCACCTAGAGTTGGTCTGCAGTGGTGGCTAGAGGCCCTGGCACACCCATTCCTTTTCTACTGCCACCCCTCGTCTCTAACAAATTAAAAAAAAAAAAAAAAAGATGCCCTGAGAAGGTCCACATCACTTCTGTGGCATCCACCAAAAACAAATAATGACAGCCAGTCCCAAGGAAGCATGAGACAAGTCCAGTTACAGGAAATTAATTATATCAAATAAGCAGCCATCTTCAGGAGCTGACACTAGGAAAGGCAAGGATGGAAACTGTCAAAACAGATTCAGAGGTTGTTGAGTGCAAAAATCACATCCTAGACTAGGAACATTCATGGGACAACTGCTCAACCTTGGGTATAGTCAGGTTTCCTAATTGTTCTAGGCCAATGTTAACATCCAAATTTCTATAACTGCTGTGATAGCATAAAATGCTAATAGTCAGAAAGCTAAGTAATGGGTAAATGAAAATTCAACACCATATTTGCAGCTTTTTCTATAAGTCTAAAATAACTTCAAAATGGGGGAGGGATGTAAATTATAGCCCATGTGGCAATAAACACTGTCATCAAGGGAACTAGGAAACTGAGGGAACAAGGGAAGCTGAAGTAGAAGGATCATGAGTTCAAGACCAGCCCAAGATAGACTGAGATCCTATCTCCAAATATATATAGATGGTTCAGAGAGAAAATAGCTACTATGCACCATACCATAGAAAGCACATGATAGTCAGGCGTGGTGGCACAGACCTTTAATCCCAGCACTTGGGAGGCAGAGGTAAAAGGATTGCTGTGAGTTTGAGGCCACATAGTGAATTCCAGGTCAGCCTGGGCCAGAGTGAAACCCTACCTCAAACAAAACAAAACAACAACAAAAAAAAAAACCCACAAAAAAAAAAGAAAAATGATGATGAAGAAGAAGAAAATACATAATCTCATGTAACTAAATCTTCAATAGACCCTGTGTGATGAGTGCCATGTCAAAGGAAGCAGTTACTTTCTTACAAAGATACACTATTAGTAGGTAGTGGTACCAGCATCTAAACTCGTCAGTCAGGCTCTGAAATCCTAGCTCTGCTCCTCCCAAGTCAGGGAGAACAGAGCCACACCCACCTGAGGAAGAACTTGACAAGCTATAAACTTCAAGTGGACAAGCCTGAGTGCAGCTAGACAACACACACTCTGCACCTTCTCATAAGCCTAAAGGTCCTTCGTGTGAGGCGCTTCCCACAAAGTAGCCAGTGAGAAAATCACCACAGTGATTGTAGAGTACACTGAAATCCTCAAGCTCTGAACAAGCACAGAACTTACTGTTGTAACGGTACTGGCTCATGTGATTGCAGAATGCTTGAGCTATGAGAAGAGTGATCTCAGGTCTTGTGCAGGGGATTTTCACTTGAGGCTCCTAGAGGACCATGCAGAGCAATCTACCTGAAGGTGCACAGAAATACGAATATGAGGAAGGGCTGACGGTGTGGAGAAGAGCACCAGGTCAAAGTCAACTTTATGGCTGAGAGTACAGAGGCCTCAAAAGTGAAAGGCGTCCTGTGGTTAGGAATGACTGCAGGGCAGGAACGTGGACTTGAACTCACATGCACTCGTGACTAACACACAGCCCCCATCTGTGTGCTCACATGAAGACAGAAAAGGAACTGCTCCACAGGGAGACTCCAGAGACCTCTGTAGGTACCTCATTATGGACCACAGAAGGCCTCTGTCATGACAGACAGACACAGGACTTGCCTTTAAGAGCCCTTACTGAGAAAGCACACGGACACCACCACAGGGAAAAAAAATCATGCCAGCTTGGCAAGCAGGCCACTTTTTCTGTTGCTATCATTTGTTGTTTTAGAAGCAGAGTCTCACTGTAGTCCAGGCTGCCTCCTACCTGATTCTCCTGAGTACTGGGACTCAAGGCGTGCACTGTCACGCTACAAATTTTAAATTATAACTTTAACAAATATTATCTGTTAAAAGTTTAAAATTGGTGCCAGGAGTGGTGGTGCATGCCTTGAATCCCAGAACTCGGGAGGCAGAGGTAGGAGGATCGTCGTGAGTTCGAGGCCACCCTGAGACTCCATAGTGCCTTCCAAGTCAGCCTGGGCTAGAGTTACACCCTAACACAAAAAACCAAAAAAAAAAAAAAAAAAAAAAAAAAAAAAGTTTAAAATTGACCTAATGTCAGACTACAGCATATTACTAAAAGAATTAAAGGCCAATTTTTTTAAATGCTGGAGAGATGGCTCACATGCTTGCTCGCAAAGCCTGATGGCCCAGGATCAATCCTCAGTACCCACATAAAGCCAGATGCACAAAGTACTGCATGTGCTGGAGTTTGTTTGCAGTGTCAAGAAACTGGTGTTCCCAATCTCAGTCTCATTTCTCTCTCTCTCTCTCTCTGCCTTTGCAAATAAATAAAAGAAAATATTTTTTAAAAATTAAAAGCCTTGAAAATGGATAAGTAAGTTAGTGTAAGTTAGAAGATGCACAGATACTGAGGCACTGAATCACCAGCAGGGTAGAACTGCATTTTCAACACCAAAGACACAACTACTGAACATTCAGCTGATACATGCATGGCACTCTACTCAAAATACTTCTTTTAGTAAAGAATTTTTGTTGGGGGCAGGGATTGGGAATTGAGGAGAGGAAGAAAGGTTGAAAACAAGGAAACAAAAAAAACCATTTGAAACGAGAAGGAATGGATGATTTTTGACATAAATCGGCACTGTTATCGCTGTTTCAATGCTGAACAGACCCGCGGCTTCTCATCAGTAAGACCCACACACCCTGAAATCAGGTTTTAACTTTTGCCAGTGGGGTACGCTCTAGCTAAGCTTTTCTCCAACCCACGTAAAAACAGCCATACTAACAGCAACAGGAAGGTAGTGACTGCAAAAGTACTTAGATTATTCCAAAATTTTTCTATACATGCATATATTTAAATTGTGACAGTTACAGAATTAGGTAGCCTTCATAGTTCACTGGCTGGAACTTTAAGTACTGAAAACAGTGAGAGTTCATCATGTGATCCAGTAAACTTGGGTGTTTCTAGAAGTAACTTTTGGCCAGACAGCAGTAAACAATTATGCCCTCCTGAGACCTTTAGCCAAATTTTCAATCCTCTATGTAAGTATGGGACATTCTTAAACCTGAAAGGACTGGGGGGTGCTTGTCACCTCACACAGAGCTTTCTAGATCCCTACAACAGTATACTTGGAGGTCACTTAAGCTCATATAACTCAAAGAGGGAGTTAAGTCTAAGAAAGAGCGATCTATTTATTCGTAGAAGAGATATTTTCTATGCCTGCTAGGTGGGTCCTAAAGCCCCCATGGACAGCGTGGACTCCTCCCGTAGGGGTGGGCTGCTAAGGGAGGGTTGCTGTGGGAACATTCAAGAAGACCCATGCAGTTTTAGAGGAGCAAGAAGAGATGCTGTCAAAGGCCATACCTAAGGGATTGAGAAGCTAGCCACAAGAAGGGTGTGGTGTCTCACACTAATGGACATCACTGGAAAAAGCCTGGGAAACAAATGAGTGAATCTTTGGAACATTGAAAGGCTTTTCCTTGGCCCACGTGTGCCTTGTGAAGATGGTGCTACAAGGCTGTCCAAGAAGCACAGCCAGGAAGCCACATGACCCAGGCTGACCTCAAGGATGATGGGAACATAATGCCTTATGAAAGAAAGCGGCAGTTCAACCCGTACCTTAGGAAATGCTCCCTGGGCCAGGCGTGGTGGTGCACACCTTTAATCCTAGCACTTGGGAGGCAGAGGTAGGAGGATCACTGAGTTTGAGGACACCCTGAGACTACAGAGTGAATTTCAGGTTAGCCTGAGCTTGAGAACCTACCTTGAAAAACCAAAAGAAAAGGAAAAAGAAAGAAAGAAAATGCTCCCTGTCCACAGAAACATAATCCTAACAGAATTGACGGCTGCTCTGATGGAAGCAGAGAGAGAAATGACAATGGCTACAAAGAAGGAGTCACCAGGTGACTCTGGATGTGAACGTGGAAGTTGATGTCCAAGCCCATCATGGGGCAGGCTTAGCAGCAGGCCTGAGCTACACAGAGGCTGAAGCATGTCATGAAAGTAGCTGGGTTTTAGACACTGGGATTCAGCAGGATCCAAAGCCAGAAACACAGATTAGGATGCTGTCAACACTCACAAGACAAGTCACGGCAGCAGCGTTAGAACCCTGATGTGTGCCCTGGCAACTGAGAAAGCCCAGAGGGTAGAAGTGCTTTCTGGAAAGAGGTGACAATGACATGCCACACGGCTATGAGGTGAATGCGACCGAGCACGGACTGTGCCTGATGGTCTCAGCAGGCATGAGTGTGAGCAAGTGGGCGCAGCACCTCGTTGGAAGTAAAACTCAAGGGCACAGCTGAGTATGGGAGGGGGAGGTGAGGAGAGGAAAAGGCGTAGCTGGCCAAAGCTCCTAACTTAAAGGGAAGAATCTCGGACCGACACAAAGGGGGATAGTGTACCTACCAGCGAGGGGCAGGAAGTGGGGCTCCCAGGCGACCCAGCACTGCTCTCTCTCTCACTCAACATTCATTTACCAGCTCTTCCCCCACCCCCACTGTGGCTTTTCTTTTCTCTTTTCTCAGAAGGCGCAGTGAGCAAAAGAGAAGACGAAATCTAATCTGATGTTCTCATTCCAAACAAGATTTCAATTCCTTAGGAGCCAATGCCAATGTCCTCTCTGATGAGTGGACACTTCCTGTATGCTGGTGACACACCTATGTCCAGCTCAGAGAGCTCTGTGTCCCCGTTCTCAAGCAAATGGGTCAATGAATGCCACACTTCATCCCACCAGCACCAGCTCTTACTCAGAGCACCATCTTCTTTACTTTTTAAAAAATACTTTTTAAAATTTATTTAATTGAGAGAGAAAAATAGGCAGAGAGAGAGAAAGGGGGGGGGGAGAGAATGGGCGTTCCAGGGCCTCCAGCCACTGCAAATGAATTCCAGGCACCTGCGCCCCATTGTGCAGCTGGCTTATGTGGGACCTGGGGAATTGAACCTGGATCCTTTGGCTTTGCAGGCAAGTGCTTGAACTTCTAAGTCATCTCTTCAGCCCTCATCTTATTTTCTAGATCACATATGTATCAGATGTGCAGGAAGTTGTATTTTTTGGAAAAACAGAAAAGCCTTCAAGTGTTAGTTATAGTACACATAATAAGAAATGAGAAGTGGGGCTGAGGGCGCAGCTCTGTGGTAGAGCCCCTGACTAGAATGAGGGAGACCCCAAGAACTGCCAGAGAAAAAGGAAAAAAAGAAAAAGAAGAAGAGGGAGGGAAAGGAAGATTTGGACCACTAGATAATTAAAGATGCCTCCTCTTCACTTGGGAGGCAGAGGCAGGAGGATTGCTGTGGCTTCAAGGCCACCCTGAGACTACAGAGTGAATTCCAGGTGAGCCTGGGCTAGAGTGAGACCCTACCTTGAAAGACAAAAAAAAAAAAAAAAAAAAAAAAAGTTGCCTCCCTTTATGTGTTTAGGGAATCCAATTCATGCATCAAGTAAAGATCTGCAAAGATACACCACACCACACCAGGCTCTGAAAGAACTGCTGGTAGTGTGGTGTGGTACAGCGGGTGATCCCACGGTGGTCCCTCAGTGCTCCCTAAGAACAGCAGTGTGGTGGTACAGCGGGTGATCCCATGGTAGTCCCTAAGAACCACCCAATTTAATAAGCGCCAACCTAAATCATGATGATTAAAAATACTCGCCCATGCAGCCAGGCGTAGTGGTGCATGCCTTTAGTCCCAGCACTCAGGAGGCAGAGGTAGGATGAACGCTGTTGAGTTTGAGGCCATCCTGAGACTCCATAGTGAATTCCAAGTCAGCCTGGGCTAGAGTGAAACAAAACCCTCCATGTGCGGCAACTCCTTTTCTCAGGTGACCATCTACTAGACCAAACACATCAAGACACTGCTATATAACGTGGGACCCCCTACACTAAAGGTCAGTCATACATTTGCATGGTAACAAGGCAACATATTAGCTTCACGAGGAGCTCAAATCAATAGTATAAATGAATGGAAGGACTTAACAAATATATTTGGCACTTAATGTAACTTTTCAAACCAATTCTTAAGTATACTTTGCACAGCTATACAAAGGATAAAGTTCAAAGATCCAGAATATGCTGATTGCAAACCAATTCCTAAGTACGCTTTGCACAGGTTCACAAAGACTAATGCCATAAGGTTAAGGCAGAATCCATGAAGTGAAAGTGTCACTCAAAGTAATACAAGCTGGTATCATGATCCTCATGCTATGAGACAGAAAGAGCACCAAGCCCGTGACATGAAGGCCTGTGACTACCTCAGCCTGGATCTCACCAAAGTTCTTCACGTCACAGAGTAGAGAGATTGAGATTATATAGGCAGATACAGTATGGACTCTTCCTGGATCCCAACCAAACAGAAAAGAGTTTGCTACAGCATCGGAATACAGTCATGGGGAAAATCACTGATTTTACGACGTGTAATAATGGGCGCCTTTGAAACTCTTTGTCGGGTGGAAATAGGTGCTTATCGCTTTAAAAGAAAGCAGACCCATCTTGGCCCGACTCTCCCAGCCTTGGTGCTACAGAGCTTTGAAAGGATGCGGCTCCTTGTTGTTCTACAAACACGAACTCACAGGAGAACCGCAAGCTGCGTGCACCGAGCAAGCCACGCAGCGACCAGCAGCACTCCATACCTACCCATCTCTACTCTTCCCTACTTCCCCATGGGCCACCGGGCTAGCAGTGGCACCCAGATGCCAGGGATCTGTTTCCTTGGCTGTGAACACTCCCACGGTAGGGTGTGCAAGGGAAGGAAGTTAGTCACAGAACGAGATGAGATGCGTAAAGGAAGTGAGGTGCAGGGACGCCAAGGTCACACTTGTAACTACTGACAGAGCCGCAGTCGGAGCCCACACTCGGTGGCCCCTGCAGCGCTCCTCCAGGCCCTGCGTAGCTGTCACTCACTGACCTTCCCATGCTCCTTCCTCATGTGGGAGAGGTACACATCCCTCTGCGTGAACAGGCGGTCACACTCCCAACACGTCCACCCGAGACTGGCCATCTTCTTGGATTCCACAGACTTTTTCGAGGGAGATGGAGACTTCTTTTCCGATTTCTCTTTCCCATTCACGGGCCTGGCATCCTCCTTGCTGTGGTTCGCAGAATTCTGAGTGGCAGGCTTAATGCTCAAAGGCAAGTTTATACCCAATTTTGGAGGCCCTTCAATACTTTTCAACGTTCCATGCATAGACTGCGTTTTAAAAAGAAAAGAAATGCCTATCATGAATCACACCACTGAAAGGAAGTGCGAGCAGCCTGTCTCAATACTCCACAGACTAGAACTTAATAGAACTTTATATTCTTTCAGGCATACTTCCCAATAGACATGGAAGAAAACCCAAACTAAAACAGACACTTCCGAGATGGTAAGAGACGCAGCCAGGCATGGTGGCGCACGCCTGCCTTCCCAGCACTCAACAGGCAGAGGCAGGATCACTGCAAGTTCCAGGCCAGCCTGGGCTACATAGTGGGACACTGTCTTAACAAATCAAGAAGCAACAACAAAAGCCCCAAAATAAATAAACATTGGCTTATAATTGCAGTCAACTATGCATTTCCAGATGCAAATAATTTTTCAAGTTGATCTCTTGTGCCATTTTAAAGTTCATTAAAGACAGATTTCTATTCCATCAAATTTAGTCCAGCCCTCTGTCCTCCCTTCCTGGCTGGGAGTGAGTTCTCTCTCCCTCCCTTCCCCTCTCTCTCTCTTCAACAGACTGTTTTGGACATGTTCCCTTTTCCAGTTGCAGAAGTCTTCAAGTGGGCGAACCTACGGGAAAATGTATGTTCCAAGAGCTCGCCACCAAGGCCAAGGCTCCCAGCTCACAGCCAGCCTCACTCCTTCCCTTTCACGTTCTTGGAGTGCTTATAGCCCTTTGGGATGTTGCTGGTGTTTGGGAGGAATTTTCACCTCCCTTCCTTCTATCTCAAACCATTCTTTTTACTCATTTCACCTAGCTGTGTGATGGTACCCAATAGGTACTAGCTAGGCACGTACTCTACCACTTAGCTATATTTCTAGCCCTCTCTTTACTTTTTGAGACACAGTCTCACTAAGTAGCTCAGGCTGGCCTTGGGCTCAGGATATGAGCTAGCAGCTCTCTTCTACCTTCCTGCACACAACATGGACACAACCTGAGAGCTGTCCCCTCAGAGGCATTAACACCCAAGCCCCCAGGGTCACAAAGACTGGCTCAATGGAAGCCTTGGCATCTCCTGACTGATCTGTCTTCTCCAGCATGCTTTTTGGGGGAAAGGGTTTCTCTAAACAGCATCAAGACAAGTAGCCTTCTTTCATGTCATACTTCCCAGAAGGAAAAGGGTTTTTATGATGTTCTTATCAGCAAAAATTAGTCTTCGCAGTCCAAGGCCCTTGGCGGGGGGGAAGGCTCCCTGTGCCCAAGAAAACAGGGCAGACACTTTCATTGTCACTATACACACTACTTCTCTCCACATGGGCATGCTTCTGCATCTGGCCAATTACTAGACAAAAGCTGGGGTTTCAAATTTCTATCTAAAACCCAAAGAGACAAAGCCCAAAACCTTCTAATAAGCTCTTCAGAAGGCTCTAGGCAAATGCATTTTTTGCTAAACTTAAAAGTTGAAGAGATTAAAGTATTAAAAGTATTGTGTAAGAGAACCCAAAAGTACTACAGAAATTACAGAAAAGAAGCAAAAATTCTACCATGGCTCGCCCCGCCTCACCCCAGGCAATGAGACATGAGCTAACATGAGACATTTTAATCTATCTACTTTACCTGCACCCTGTAAGTAAGAATAAAACAAAGCAGACTGCCTTTTCCTCATTACAGAAATACTTGCTGGCATGTGCGAGGCCCTAAGTCTGACCCCAGCACCATTAGATACAGACAACTTAGTTCTTTTAGAACTGATTTGACTTCTCCTTGGCTCTATAATAATAGATAACCTGAATGACTGAATGCCAAGATAAAGGTCTGAATGCCAACATGGAGGACAAGACCCTAGGATGTAAACAAACTTATACATGGGTAGAAGAAATACAAGATACGGACTGGGCTAAGTTAGGTTTGAATGAAGGCCATCTGGAGAGGGGAGAGAGGAGAGAGAACTGCACATACCCCAGTCCTGTGTCTGTTTCACTTCATTACTTTCTCACAGGTACCAGGAAAGGTAAATACAGAGCAAAAAGTAAATACGGGGCTGGAGAGATGGCTTAGCAGTTAAGGCACTTGCTTACAAAGCCTAAGGACCCAGGTTTGATCTCCCAGTACCTACGTAAGCCAGAGGTACAAAGTGGCACATGTGTATGGAGCTCACTGGCAGTGGCTGGAGGCCCTGGCACATCCATATTCACTTTCACACACACACACTCATATATATCTGCCCCTCCCTCTTAACCTCTCCCACAAATAATAAATAAAACTAAATACATTTTTTATTTATTTTTGAGATACGATTTCTAGGCCAGGCTGGTCTCAAACTCTCTAAGTAGACAAGGAAGACCCTGAACTTCTAGTCCTCTTGTTTCCATTTCCAGAGTGTTGGGATTACACTCAGTTTATGCAGTGCTGGGAATAGAACTCAGGGCTTCATGCATGGTAGGCAAGCACTCTGCCATCTGAACTGCATTTCCAGTTTTTAATAAGGGTGCCCCAAATTTTATCTTTCTTTTTACCCTCCCCAAGCACACAAATGTACAGTGATAATTAAGATGCAAAGAATGAATTTGAAATGAGAGCATTTCCACTACTTTACAAGTATATTTCCTACCAGGTAACTACGGTGATGCTAAGCTAGACATGGGGGCACACATCTTGAATCCCCACAAACTCTGACTCACTATATAGCCAAGATGACCTTGAACTCCTAATCCTCCCGCCTCCACCTTCTCACAGCTGAATTACACCATGTGCAGCAGCCTTTCTTCCTTTCCTCATTTCTTCCTTCATTGCTTTGTGTGTGTGTATATGTGTGTGTGGGGGGGTAATATATCAAAATATTTTGATCAAACGCCAAAGTCCTTGTGTTTTCATTTTGTTATTTTATGTCATATATCTACTTATTTTTTTATATTATTTTGAGAGGTAGAAAGAGAGAAAGAGAATGGGTGCGACAGGACCCCCACCTGCTAGGAACAAAGTCCAGGCGTGTGCTCCCTGTGCGCATCGCATGTGCGGCACGTGCTCGTACGTCACTGTGCATCTGGCCACACGGGAACTAGCGATTCGAACACGAGTTCTTAGGTTTTGCAGACAAGTGCACTAACCACTAAGCCTTCTCTCCAGCCCTCTCATATATTTTATACTTTTGACTAAAACAATTTAAATACCTTAAAAGGAGCTGACTGTACTCCAAGTGAGAACAAGAAGCCATCTTTCTTGTGTGTTTATTCCGCTTATAATGCCACCATCTCCCACTTGCCCAGTGGAGCAATTTGAGAAGCAGGCATTTTATGTTACATGAATTCGAGTATGTGCAATATGGAAAATGTCAACTCAGTCCCTTTATCTACTGACATGAGGAACAGAATAACTCAGTCTTTATCTGTTCTTTAACACACAGTTTTGGGAGGTGGAGGAAAATGATGTATCTTAACAAGAAAAGCTGAGATGAGGAGATTGAGTTGATAGTACAGGATCTCATTTCCCTGTTTAAGATAGAAGTCCTGGGCTGGAATGATGGCTTAGTGGTTAAGATGCTTGCTTGTGAAGCCTAAGGACCCAGGTTCAATTCCCTAACACCCATGTAAGCCAGAAGCACAAGGTGGCATATGTATCTGGAGTTCCTTTGCAATGGCTGGCACATCCATTCTCTATCTGCCTCTCTCTCAACTAAATAAATAAAATATAATTTTTTAAAATATAAAAGTTCTTGGGCTGGAGAGATGGCTTAGTGGTTAAGCGCTTGTCTGTGAAGCCTAAGGACCCCGGTTCAGGGCTCAATTCCCCAGGACCCACGTTAGCCAGATGCACAAGGAGGCACACGTATCTGGAGTTCGTCTGCAGTGTCTGGAGGCCCTGATCGCCCATTCTCTCTATATATCTGCCTCTTGTTCTCTGTCTGTCGCTCTCAAATAAATAAATAAAAATAAACAAAAATAAAGGCTAAAGACCAAAAAAAATGTTAGTTCTTTCAATCTCTGAAAGCCAATGGACATCACCTCCTAATCACCCAGGGGACAAAACTGCAGTTATCACTGAGGAAAGGAAGAATGCTGGACTAAGCACTGGCTTCTGGAGGTCACAGGCTCAAGACAGAGCTTGGTGCTACTTTGGGGGGCTTCAGGATCAATAGTCCAAACAACAAGCCACTTAGACATTTCATCAACTGAATACCCACCAGGGCCAGGAGCCTCATTACCCTGAATAGTGAGCCAGAAACTCACACACTGTCTTTATAGACAAAGGGAAAAAAAATTCAACCAGAAAGACTAAAGAGCAGAGTACAATACAAACCAAACTGCTTTTATAATTTCAGAGGGAAACCTCAGGTTTTCTCAATGTTCCACTATGAATGTGGACTATGTAATGTCAGGTCTCCTGTTCTAAATCCCACACAACAGAGTTCCAGTTGCTTTCATGTGCTTAAAGAAAAGACACTAATAACTTTATGATTTTGAAATCAAAGCATGCATTCATTCCTTTTCATTACCGTCTGGCAGCAGAGCTGGACCCTGAATTAACACCCTGCACA
Organism: Jaculus jaculus; assembly: GCF_020740685.1. Taxonomy (NCBI): domain Eukaryota; kingdom Metazoa; phylum Chordata; class Mammalia; order Rodentia; family Dipodidae; genus Jaculus; species Jaculus jaculus. The sequence goes on along the minus strand of NC_059116.1, from coordinate 4,381,676 downwards.
GTCACATGAACATGAGTGCAGCGTGTGGACTGCTCACGGTGACAAGGACCGGCGCCCATCCCTTCCCTGGACAGCGGCATGCTTTGGTACTCTGCGGCTAAGCCAGGGCTCGCACCCACCGAACGCATCTGCGGGTCACTTTGAGGGGAGGAGAGACGCACACACACCTTGATATGGTCCATCATAAGCTGCTTCTGTGCATATAAGAGAGAGCAGTCAGGACACTTGAAAACTGACACCTTCTGGTTCTCAATGTGCTGGTCAAAGTGGCGATACAGCAAGGGTTGCAGGGTGAACACAGTGTCGCACATGGAACACTTATAGATTACTCTAGAACAGAAGAAGCGCAGCGAGACACGTCAGTCAGCCTCGTCGCGACTCGAGGGAGCTGCTCGGCATCCAAGGAGCTCAGGAGGCAGAAGCCCGAGAGAGAATAGACAAAAGAACAACATTTTTAGCTTTGAACTTTTCAAAGACAACTGGCATCTCTCAGTCAGATAAACTGTAACACTCTGAGTAAGGATTACATTCAGCTAAGTTTGTTACAGGCGTTTTCTAAATACAGCTCAACAGTGGTCTCTAACTTGGAAAAGAATTTGAAGTCTTTTTATTCCAAGATGAAACAAATACTACTCAATGGTAGTTGCCTCATTTAGGAAAGGATTTGGTTAATGAATTAGAGACCTAAACTCCAAACAGGCTGTCACAAGTTTTCATTTAAAGTTAGCGGCAATTTTACACTTGATTCTCAGCATTTCTACACTAGTTCTTAACACAGAATGCTGGAAGCCAGTAAGCAAATGCACCCTGAGATGAAAAGCCTAAAAGCCCATGTTTCAAGAAAACCTGATGCTTCCTGAAATTGCTTTACTGCACTCACTTGCCCATGAGACCCTGTGTCTGCACCTCAACCTCTTTAAATTAGCATTCAGCATACAGACCTGCGTCGTGGGACAAAGCCCTCTCAACTACACCCTCCCCTGAAGCCTGGGCACCCTGTCTCAGTAGCTCCCCATTCGCCCTCCTCCTGAGGGAAAACCCTGCAGGAGCCAGTCTGTTCTTTGAAGAACTGTGGGAAAAGGCACAGAGAATGTAGGGAGCAGTTCTGGGAAAAGGTTAGAGGGAAGTCAAGGGCCAGAGAGAAAACAGAAAAGCTGGAGTTCCACTCGATGTGTCTAAATCAGGCGTTCCTCAGTGGTCTTTCCTCTCAGAGCCTCAGGGCAACAGTCCTCACACAGCCCCAAACTTCACATGTCTACAGCATCCTCAGTGCTCCATGAACGATTTGTGTCCTCTTGGGGCTCAGGGCAACTCTCCTCACACAGCTCCAACCTTAATGTGCAAGGCAATGCTCTGTCCAAAGATGACAGATTTGAGCCGGGTGTGCTGGCGCGCACCTTTAATCCCAGCGCTCGGGAGGCACAGGTAGGAGGACTGCCCTGAGCTACCAAGTTCCAGGTCACCCCAGCCTCAAGTGAGACCATGCCTCAAAAATCAAAAACAAATAAACAACAAAAAGATTACAGGCTTAACTTTCTTTTCCCCTAGGAGATTTATAGATATAAGCAAGGTCTTAACAGATTAGTGACTTTTCTCCTTGGATTGGGGGTAGGGGCAGATCAGACTGGCTCTACAGGCTTCCACAGCATGGCACAGGTTCCCCACAAGTGTGGCATCACTAACAACAGCAGGTGTCATGTGGTGTTCATTTCCTTGCTGTATGAAATTGTCTAAGGGTTGTGAACTGCCCCAACATCCCACAAAGTTACATAGAACACCTATATGAGTATTTTTCAATGAAGTCGCTTTGAAAAATTTGCACAAATCAGAACAATGAAGCAGTATATTACAATATGATCATATTTCTTAAAAGGCAGATTAAAAAAGAAGGCATAAGATTGTTACTGCCTCTGTGAGACAAGATTAAAGGCTCTCTAATGATTGGTTTGCTTGTCCATAGCTCCTGGCTTTTCTACAACCGGCTACTTCTGCTTCATGGTGACATGTAGGTATGAAAATGCCATCATGAAACCGTCACCTTGTATCCTAAGGTAACAAATTAATTTTAAAAATATATCAAAGAGCTGGGCATGGTGGCACACACCTTTAATCCCAGCACAGGTGAGGCAGAGGCAGGAGGATTATTGTAAATTGGAGGGCACCTTGAAACTACATAGTGTATTCCAGGTCAGCCTGGGCTAGAGTGAGACCTTACCTCAAAAAACCAAAAAAAAAAAAAAAAAAAAGGAAATGAGATAAGCTGGGCTGAAATCCACACAGGAGTCAATTCTTGCTATTTGATAAAACCTGGCGTGGCTCTCATTTTATTCCTATCATGTTCTTTGGGGAAAGGTTCTGTATGGCTGAACTGTTGTACATCTACTCATGAGAGCACAGAACCAAAGAGAATAGATCTGAGCATCTTCCTGAGGAAGCCTCCCCTCCCAGCACCAATGAGGGGGCCTAGTGGTGCACACCTCTAATGTCAACGTCCACGGGGGTGGAGGCAAGATGATCCTGAATACACAGCAAGATCGCGTCTCCTGGAACAGAACTAACAAAAGCCACTACAGAGGAGGTGGTGCTGCAGTGGGAACAGCAGTAGACAGCAGCCTGGCCTCATGGTGGCGCTGTTCTGGGGGGAAGGCAGCAGCCTCGGCCCCGGACAGGTTGGCTGTGCAGTGGGGAGACTACAGCACCAGTAACTGCAGGGAGGACACCGCCTAGGTCCCGGCTGGCCCACAGAGGGGACGCGCAGCGCTCCTGCTAAAAGCCGCGTAACCACCCAGCTGAAAGGCAGCAGGCAGGACCCGCAGCGAGGAGGGGGGACATATGAGCAATTGTTCCAGTGGATGACATGGCAAGAGACAGGACAATTAAATCCAAAGGACACACCTCAATTAAGACCTTGGACAAGAAAGGAACCAGCCATTGTGGAGACAGCTGGAAGGTGTGGAGGCAGTGTGAGCCGGCTGGCTCTGTGGTCAGCAGCCACTTCCTGAGAGATGAGGGGCGTGAGCGTGCTTCTCAGCAGGAAGAGCAGAGCCCACTGGAGCATCAGGTCATACTGTCCTGTCTCTCCTAAGAATGAGAGGGAGGGCAGGGTAAGAGAACGACGGGCTGGATCCTGACAATGCCAGCATCAAGGGTCCTCTGGGTAAAGGGCATGCAAGAGGTCTCAGTACATTAATTCCTCCATTTTTGTACAGCAAAAATAACTGCTGCTAATGTGAGAAGGAAAAAAAGGGGGGGCAGAGAAATGGCTCAGTGGTTAAAGGCACTTGCTTGAAAAGCCTGACAACCTGGGTTCAATACCTCAGTACTCACGTAAAACCAGATGCACAGTAGCGCATGTGTCTAGAGTTCACTTGCAGTGGCAAGAGGGCCTGGTGTGCCCATTCTCATTCATTCATGCATTCTCTCTCTCTTGTGCTCTCTGTGTTTGCAAATAAACAAAAACATTAAAAAAGAAGAAATACCAAGTACACTCTCCTGTTGCTATTGTCCATGTTATGTTGGACAGGGGGTGATGTCTACCCTCTGCTCATGCATTTGTTTGCCCCTGCCATCATGGAGCTTCCCCTTGAGCCTGTAAGCCAAAATAAACCCTTTTTTCCCCAAAAGATGTTCTTGGTTGGGTGATTTCTGCCAGCAATTTGAACCTGACTGCAACAGTAAAGTTGGTACCAAGAGTGGGGTCATTTCTGATAAACACCTGACTATGTGGCTTTGGCCTTTTGAAGCTGATTTTGAAGGAATGTGGAAGGATTTGAAATGCCTTGTAGTGCTGTAAGGATAGCTTGATGGACTATTCTGGTCAGAGTTGAAAGACCTGAATGCAGTAAGAACTATGGACTGTGAGGTTTGGCTTATGAGGGTGAAAAAAAGCTTTGCCTGATCCAGGCTAAAAGCAGTTTGTGTGAGAAGCTTGCTGTTATGCCCATGTCCTGAGAAGTTATACAGGGTTGCACTGCATAGAAATGGATTGGTGTGAGCAGAAGGATATGGCAGAGAAAAAAAATGAAATCTTTGGATGAAATTGCTGCTGTTCAGCTGCAATTGTATGAGAGATTACAACCTTTGAGATTGAGCCAGCTGACCTGCATTGGGACAACAGAAAGAATAGTCTTTTGAAGGGGCATGAATGCTCAAGGATTGTCCTGTTGTTCAAAGTCTGCTTTATTACCTCCTGGATAAACAAACTGGCACCCCATCTGGTATTGTGGAGTATAAGACATGGAGTAAAGTGAAAGTCATTGAGTTTGCAACATGGTCTTGTGTTTTGGAAACGACCATGGGCAGTGTGAAGCAGGTTTGCTGGATGCCTGCATGGAGACCCCATGGGGCCATGAGGATGAACCGTGGGTTGCAGTGGAGATGCTGGGACCACGAGATGGCTGCTAAGGAAAGCTGCTGGCCCTGGTGAAGTTTTCCAGGACTGTGAGCAGCCTAGTTGGAGGGGTAGAATTGGAACTTCAGATTTGTTGCTGGTTAGAATTATCACACTTGGAGATTTGTCACTGGCTAGAGTTGTTGGACTTGGAGCTATAGTTTGATGTTTGCCCTGGTTGTTTAAATCTTGTATTGATTGAATATTTCTTTGCTATGTCCAATGCCATCTTTTGCAGTGTGAATGTTTATTCTGTGCCATTATGGATTTGGGAGGGATTTTTTGGTATTATGGCTCAGTTAAAAGACCTTGGATTATGGGGATGTTTGAATATCATTGGGATTGATAAAAACTATGGGGATTTTAAAAGTTGGACTGAATGCATTGCATTTTACATCATGGATGGTTAGCAGTTTATGGGGGCCAGGAGCAGAATGTGTTGGTTTGATTCAGGTATCCCCCATAAACTTAGGTGTTTTGAATTCTAGATTCCCAGATGATGGAGATTTGAGAATTAACGCCTCCTGAAGGCAATGTATTGTTGGAGGCAGGATTATGGGTGCTATAGCCACTGTCCCCTTGGCAGTGTTTGGCACACTCTCCTCTTGCAATTGTGCACCTTATGTTGACCAGAGGGTGATGCCCACACTTTGCTCATGCCATTGCTTTCCCTGACATCAAGGAGCTTCCCCTTGAGCCTGTAAGCCAAAATAAACTCTCCCCACCCCCTCAAACAAAAAAAATTAAAATGAAGAAGAAAAATCAACAAAGTCAAAGATGTGGTTTTAAAGAGCCGATCATGAAGATGGAGCAAACTCCAGCAAAAACAGAAATGCCAGAGAGAAAGGACCTCCTGAAGAGCTGGGCATGGGGTGCAGCCGTTAGTCCCAGCTCTCAGAGGCAGAGGTAGGAGGATAGCTGTGAGTTCGAGGCCACCCTGAGACTACAGAGTGAATTCCAGGTCAGCCTGGGTTAGACTGAGACCCTACCATGTTAAAAGAGAGAGAGATGGCTTAGCAGCTAAGGGCTTTGCTGCATAGCCAAAGGACCCAAGTTCAAGTCCCCAGGACCCACATAAGCCAGATGCACAAGGTGGCACATGTGGTTGGAGTTCATTTATAGTGACTGAGGCCCTGGCACACCCTGGCTCTTACTCTTCTCTCTCTCCCTCTCTCTGTCTGCCTCTTTCTCTCTCACATAAATAAAACTTAAAGAAAAAGAGAGGGAGGGAGGAAAAGAAAAGAGAAAGAAGGAAAGGAAAAGAAAAAAGAAAAGAGCCTCTGGAAGAGACAAAGGGAGGTACCAGTTGATGCAAAGGCAGAGTTCAGCAAGCTAGGGGACAGCAGTGCGCAATGTGTGTGTGTGGCAGGGGGATTTGTAAAGGGCTCCAAATGCCAACCCTAACCTTATATTAACAATGAGCAAGTGTCAGGGTGAAGAGGCCAGAAGGAGGAGAGAAGGAACGGGAAAAGAGGAGAAAGAGTGGGACAAGAAAAGCTAAGACCAGGCATTCACTCATGCCACACTTGCCTATAGTGCTACCCTGGGCAAGACAAGGGGCACATGAACTGGAGAGTCTGTGCTTGGGAGCCACTCCCACAGCCGTCCTGTGTCACCCAAGATAGAATCCCACGCAGGGTGAAGAGCCTCTCTGCAGCGTGCCTAACGGCTCAGCCCTGGAGGTGAGCTGACAGTGCAGCCACTTCCCACACAGCACACTACATTCCAACAGTATATGCTTTATTTCTTGGGAACTTGTTCAAAATCTCTCTCTTACACTGTTCTTAACTGTGGAGTTCTCATATCTCTACTGATATCCATTTAGAAATAGCAAATAAAAGGAAGGCACAGGAAAAACACACATGCACAAAACACCTTGTCATTAATCGAATTAAGAAAAAACTAAAAAGACACATAGACTATAGTAATAGACATTCAAAATGATCTCAGTTATCCAGAAAAGATAAAAAGGGTTCACAGTGTACTTCCCAACAGCAGGACATATGCCACCCATATACTGACTGGAAAGACGGAAACATCTTCAACAGCACTGGCAGCATACAGCAAACACAGTGAATGCCAAGTTCAATCTTGCCTGGTGCATACCCGAGTATGTGACTTTATGGTATGTGTTCAACTATCCAGATGCCACTTGATTGAAGTAAATAGAAATGGGATTAATACCAATTCCTGAGTAACTTTTTTTTTAAAGGTAGGGTCTTCTGGCAAACCTGAAACACTCTACCCAGGCTGGCCTCCATTCATGATCTCAGCCTCTTGAAAGCTGGGATTACAGGCACGCACACACCCAGCTTAATTTGGGCAATTTTTTAATTGTTCACATAACCATGTCATGCAAACTTGTTGGGATGTTAGGAGGGTTTGGCACTTGAGGTTCCTTTGAGGTGGGGACCACTTGCTCATTTTGGACTTAATGCCAAGAGTTTCTGGGTTAAATGCTGACTAGCCCAGGATAGAATTGTACAGTGGCCTTACGTAGGGACAGGGAGCAAGGGAAGCGGCCCCTCAGGCACAGCCTGAGACCCCCGAGCTGAAGGAAAGGAACCCTGGAGCTGAGCACCAGCGACACCGTTACACGTGCTCCTGGTCTGGGGCTTGTGTCTTCACTGCATCTGCAACTCTGCTTTGTTTTCTAGTTTAAGACATAATGACTTGTACCTATTTTTATTTTTTAAATTTTTTGGTTTTTTGAGGTATGGTCTTGCTCTAGCCCAGGCTGCCCTAGAATTAGTCTCAGGCTGGCCTGGAACTCACAATAATCCTCAGCCTCCCAAGTGCTAGGATCACCATGCCTAGTTTTACTTATTTTTAGAAATTCACTTATTAGCAGGGTGTGGTGGCGCACGCCTTTAATCCCAGCACTTGGGAGGCAGAAGTAGGAGGATTGCCATGAGTTCAAGGCCATCCTGGGATGACAGAGTTAATTCCAGGTCAGCCTGGACCAAAGTGAGACCCTACCTCAAAAAAAAAAAAAGTTCACTTATTAAAAATTTCCAAGGCTGCAAAATACTCATTGGAGAAAAGACAGCAAATGGTGTTGGGAAAACTGGATATATATCTGCAGAAGGATGAAAATAGATTCGTCTCTTTCACCATGCACAAGAATTAAGTCCAAATGGATTAAAGACCTTAACATCAGACCTGAAACTCTGAAACTGCTAGAGGAAAAAGTAGGGGAAACCCTTCAACATATTGGTCTTGGCAAAGACTTTCTGAATACAACCCCAATTGCTCAGGCAATAAAACCACAGATTAATCACTGGGACCTCATGAAATTACAAAGATTTTGCACTGCAAAGGACACAGTGAAAAAAGCAAAGAGACAACCTACAGAATGGGAAAAAATCTTCGCCAGCTATATATCTGATAGAGGATTAATATCTAGGATACACAAAGAACTCAGAAAGTTAAATAATAAGGAATCAAACAAGCCAATCAAAAAATGGGCTATGGAGCTAAATAGAGCATTCTCAAAAGAAAAAATACGAATGGCATATAAGCATCTAAAAAAATGTTCTACATCACTAGTCATCAGGGAAATGCAGATTAAAACTACATTGAGATTCCATCTCACTCCTGTCAGGTTGGCCATCATCATGAAAACAAATGATCATAAATGTTGGCAGGGAAGTGGAAAAAGAGGAACCCTTCTACACTGCTGGTGGGAATGCAATCTGGTCCAGCCATTGTGGAAATCAGTGTGGAGGTTCCTAAAACAGCTAAAGATTAGTCTACCACATGACCCAGCTATAGCACTCCTAGGCATATATCCTAAGGACTCATCGCATTTCCTTAGAAGTACGTGCTCAACAATGTTTATTGCTGCTCAATTTATAATAGCTGGGAAATGGAACCAGCCTAGATGTCCCTCAACTGATGAGTGGATAATGAAGATGTGGCACATTTATACAATGGAGTTCTACTCAGCGGTAAAGAAAAATGAAGTTATGAAATTTGCAGAAAAAAATGGATGGACCTGGAAAGGATTATACTAAGTGAGGTAACCCAGGCCCAGAAAGCCAAGCGCCACATGTTCTCTCTCATATGTGGATCCTAGCTACAGATGATTGGGCTTCTGCGAGAGAATGAAAATACTTAGTAGCAGAGGCCAGTAAGTTAAAAAGAAGACATAAAGGGAAGAGAAAGGAAGGGAGGAGGGTACTTAATAGGTTGATATTGTATATATGTAAGGACAATGATTGAGATAGGGAGGTAATATGATGGAGAATGGAATTTCAAAGGGGAAAGGGGGGGAGGGAAGGAATTAACATGGGATTTATTTTATAATCATGGAAAATGCTAATAAAAATTAAAAAAAAAAAATTTCCAGGCTGGAGAATTGGCTCAGCAGTTAGGCACTTGCTTGCAAACCTAACAACCTAGGTTCGATTCCTAGTACCCACATAAAGCCAGATGCACAGTGGCCCATGCATGTGAAGTTCATTTGCAGCAGCTGGAAGCCCTGGTGCACCCATTCTCTTCCTCTCTGTTTCTCTTGTCTCTGCTTGCATATAAACAAATAAAAAAAAAATTCCAGATACCGGGATAAATAAAGTTGGCCACTGTGGTACACATCTGTAATCCTAGCTGAGACAGGATGGTAAGGTTGAGGCCAACAGACTACATTGCGAGGCCACCTCAAAAAAATTAAAAAGGGCCAGGCATGGTGGCACACTCCTCTAATCCTAGCACTCGGGAGGCAGAGGTGGGAGGATTGCTGTGGTTCAAGGCCACCCAGAGACTCCATAGTGAATTCCAGGTCAGCCTGGGCTACAGTGAGACCCTACCTCGAAAAACAAAACAAGCAAAAAAAAATAAACAGACAAAAAAAAATTAAAAAGGGGTTGAGGGGTCGGAAAGATGGCTCAGATGCTAAGGCGCTTGCCTGTAAAACCTAAAAACCAGGGTTCGATTCCATATAAAGCCAGATGCACAAGTTGGATTATGCATCTGGAGTTTGTTTGCAGTGGTAGAGGCCCTGGTGCACCCATTCTTTTTCTCTATCTGCCCCTCTCTCTCAAATACATAAATAAATGAAATATTTTTAAAATGAAAAGGGGGCCAGGAGTGGTGGTGCATGCCTTTAATCCCAGCACTTGGGAGGCAATGGTAGGAGGATCACCGTAAATTCAAGCCACTTTGAGACTACATAGTTAATTCCAGGTCAGCCTGGGCCAGAGTGAGACTCTACCTCAAAAACAAACAACAAAAAAAAAAAAAAAAAGGAAAGAAAGAGAGGGAGGGAGGAAAGAGGGCTGGAAGATAGCTTAGCGGTTAAGACATTTGCCTGCAAAGCTAAGAATCTAGGTTTGATTCCCCAGGACCCACATAAGCCAGATGCACAAGGTGTGGCACATGAATCTAGAATTTGGTTGCAGTTGCTGGAGGCCTCTCTCTATCTGTCTGTCTCTCTCTCTCAAATAAATAAATACTTTTTTAATTAAAAGAAAAATCTGGGCATGGTGGCATGACTTTAATCCCAGCACTCAGGAGGCAGAGATAGGAGGATCATCATGAGTTCAAGGCCACTCTGAGACTACATACTGAATTCCAGGTCAGCCTGGGCTAGAGTAAAACCCTACCTCAAAAAAAATAAATAAAAATAAAAAAGAAAGAAAAGACAAGACTGTATTTTCCTAGCAAGCACTGTCCTTCCATATGGGGGAGGGGCATAATCTACAATACCCCTAGTAGATGCCAGAAGCCCTAGACAGCGTGGAAGTCTCTAATTTAATGCCTTTTCCATCTCGACAGCACTTGTGATTATTTTCCTATCCTTACTAAGGTCTACAGTTAGCGCAATCATACTTACAGGAAGCATTTTCCAGCTTCTCTCAGGCATATCTTAGTTTCCACCACCACTAGTCTGGCGTCTGGGGCCATTACGAGGAAAAATAAAGGTCACCTGGAGACAGGCACCGCAGAACAGTCACTTCAACAACCCAGCAGTAGTGCACAATTATCAGGCAGGAACACACAGCGTGGACACACTGGACACAGGGATGATGCATGTCATGATGGACAGGGACAGAGCCACTCCACCTGTACAGTATGGACACACTGGCCGCACAGTGATGTGTGTCATGATGGACAGGACAGTGGGAAATTTCATTATTCCATCCAGAATGGTATGCAATTTAAGACTTATAAATTGACCAGGTGTGGTGGTATATGCCTTTAATCCCAGCAGAAGGGAGGCTGAGGTAAGTGGACTACCCAGAGTTCTGGCCAACATGGAGGTAGAGTGAGTTCCAGGTCAGTCCCTGGGCTACAGTGAGATGCTGCCTTAAAAAAAAAAAAAGAAAAGAAAAGAAAAGCCAGGTGTGGTGGCTCACGCCTTTAATCCTAGCACACAATAAGCACAGGTAGGAGGATTGTTGTGAGTTTGAGGCCAGCCTGAGATTGCATAATGAATTCTGGGTTAGCCTGGGCAAGAACAAGATCCTATTTCAAAGCCAAACCAAACCTGTAAGAGTGAGACCTGGCCTCAAAAAAAAAAAAAAAAAAAGTATAAATTGTTTACTTCTGGCATTTTCTCCACTTAGTATTTTCAAACTATGTTTGGCCTTGGTAACTGAAATCACAGAAAGTCCAACTGTACATAACAGACAAGAAACTATCCTACACTGTGAAGCGCTTCCTTCGCTTTAAGTACAGCAAGGAAAGCTCCAGACACACTGTGCTCGAGTGTGAGGAACACTGTCGGAGCTCATCTTAGTGTTCGCTGTTTCATAAACACAGGTTACAATTACTATTCACATTGCAGACAAAAAAAGCACGTTGTTTATCTGGAAAAAGACTCATGTAACAATATTCATCAAGAGAAAGAGGCTCTGTGAGTGCCCAGAAGGACTTACTAACATATGGAAACATTAACATCTGTGAACCTGTCTCAGAGTGAAGACACCATGTTGTGTGTGAAACCCTGGAATTTACTTCTCTTTCAGAACAAACATAAAAAAGATCAGGTTTGAAAGCCCCATAGAATAGAAGTCAATTTTAATACTATTTTAGTAAATGGTCATTTCGAGAGAGTCAACTGGGCTGGAGAGATTGCTCAGGGGTTAAGGCGCCTGTTTAGAGTCAAATGCCTTTCCCCACAAATAACTAAAAGCTAGAAACACAGAAGGAGGTACAGATGTTATTATCTACCCCTTCTAGCTCCTTGCTAACAGATATACTAGCAAATCTAGCCTCACTTTAAAAGATCAAACTTGGCATGGCTATAATGACTCCAGGAATAAAATGACCACCACCAGGGATGTGCATGTATGAAGAGGGAGTATAGAAACGCAGGAACTGCGGCCTCCAGAGACCCTCCACACCTGACGCAGGGAGCTCAAATACCTGACCTTGTTCTACTCTCTCACAAACCCTGGGCACAAGCATGGCCCTCATCTTACAGGACAGAGAAGAGTGGCTGCGACAGCAAAGAACAGTCCCAGGTCTCACAGCTGGCTGGCGGTGATGTCCTGGCACGTCCCTGACCCACAGACCCACGGCCCCTGCTCTCGGCTAAGCTGCCCTTGACAGCACCACAGAGTAAAATCTGCTAAGAGGAGGGGCAAGAGTGAGGCAAAAATAAAATGTACTTCTACGAACCAAGGGCTTATCCTGGCTATAAAGCTGAATTCATTAAGCTGACTTCATCCTCTGAATATAACTGGGGAAATATATCCCTATAAGCAAGTACGTAAAAATTTAAGCTGGATAGTTTTGTGGGTTTTTATTCTATAATTTTCCTAGAAATCACTTGTTTAAATCATCTTAAGAATAAAATATTCACTTGTTGAGCAAAAATTGATAAGAGCATAAACAACAGGTGACATATTGGGTATATCAAAATCAACAGGGCTGCACAAGTGCTCAGGTCATAAATTTCCGTCAACAGAATAACCACCTCTGCTGAGCTCCCACTGGAGCAGTAGAGGAGAACCCAGCCATCCGGGCCTTACTTACTTTGGTTCTCCTATCTTGATGCCAGGATGCTGTGTGTAGGCGTGAGAGTGTGTGCTTGGGGCAGACTTAAACGCCATTGGACAGATAGGGCACTTGTAGAAGACTTCACAGTGAGAGCCTTGGATGTGAGACTTCAGTGCGGCCACATCGGAGTACACAACACTGCAATGCACGCATCTGTTAGAGAAACAACACTGTCGTTAGCACAGACCACCGAACACGTGCGACATCACTGTACGAACTGGGTGAGATGAACATATTCACACTCACTTGGGTTCTTTGTTTTCTGTAATTTGAAACAGTCAAGAATCTTTTTGTAAGTTGAAGAGGGAAGATAAGGAGGAAGAAAAATGAGATGCAAATGGCTGGTGCTTTAAGTGTTTTTGTTGTTTCTAGAAACGATGCCCACAGTGAGAAGGATGGGGACAGATCAGGGACCAGATAACCAAAGCCCCCTGATCCCTGGCTGAGGGGGTGGTGCCCAGGTGCTAGATTCTGACCAGAGAGCCTGACTGATGTCCCCACCCATCCCAGGGCCACCCAGATAACATTTCCAGTGGAAGAGCCCTCTGCCAGCTGAACCTACTTGCCCTGGATGGAGGGCAGCGAAGGCATAAGCAATCGATCTGGAGCTTCTGGTACATACAGTGCGATCAATACATCTCAAATACCCAGCGCCAAGTAACACACAGGGTGGAAAAGGTTACCAACCTAGGTTGAGTGTTTGTTATTTTTGCCTCATGGAAAATATGTATGAGCACACCTATATTTGTTTTTAAAACTGGAGCTATTACAAGCTTCAGAAAAGTTGGCATCTCAAAAAAACCTGACTCCCTGCTGACATCACTTGCTAACATCTAATCCATATAAACAAACTGAAATTAGGCTGCATTTTGCCCCTGGCTCATCTTCACAAGGACTCATTATGTAGTCTCAGGCTGGCCTCAAACTCACAACAATCCTCCTACCTCTGCTTCTTGGGTGCTAGGATTAAAGGCGTGAGCCACCATACCTGGCTCTTCAAAAGGACCAGGGATATCTCCATGACAACGGAGTCTTCTTGGTCACCTGAAAACTGCTCAAGAACATTCTCTACATCATCCTTGGACCTTTAGAGATAAGGCTACAACGTGACTGAGCACACTTGCCCTGGACTTGTGTGCGCAAGTCACCTGGGGCAGACAGCTACAGACTGGGCCTTCCCTCTAACAAGCTGTGCCCGGAGACATTGAGGACAGCCTTGGATCCTTGTCAGCTTAGACGTGAGATTTTGATCAGGTTGATCCCAGGCAGTGTGTGTTCTGAATTACTTTTGTGGTCTATAAAGCATGCCTGGTTATACTTCACAAGCATTTTTTTAAAAGTCACAATCAATGCATTCTCATGTTCAGTGTCTTAGGGTGCTGCATTCAGGACACAAAAAGAAACACACTCAACAACAGAAGAGAAGCAAAGCTTCGCACCCTAATAATCGGACTGTCCTATGTTGGCTCCTACAGCACACAATGAAATTATTTGGGGTTAACTTGCTGTGTTGTCGTAACACGTGGTTTTCCTCCCGGGCCAGTTAATAGACTGTAAATTGAGAGAGGGTACATCATGCTTAGTCCTCACAACCTCTAGATGCTCATGGCTACAAGGAAAGTGGGGGCGCATCAGGGCTAAGAACACAAGGTTCCCCGAGTTCTGGCTTTCAGGAGGATATCTGTCCATGTGCTGGATTCTGGCACTAGAGCCTGACATTGCCACCTGACCTGGGACCACCCTGATGGTGTCCAAGGACCCGTCACACACAGACCATGAGGACCTCCCCCGGGCCCAGGGACAGGGCAGTCAAAGGCAGGGAGGGTCAAGGTGGCAACGGGAGAACACTGGCGCTGGGAAGTCGCCGGCACAGAGAAGGCTGTGTCGACAGAAAGCACGAGGAAGAAGAGGCTTCCTTTTAGTGAGAGGACAGGAGCAAAAAGACTCAGTGAGCCACAGAGACCAAGAGAAAGTGTGCCCACAGACCTTGTGTGGTAAAGGAGCTGCTGCCCTCCAGTGACAAGAGGTTCAGGGCAAGTGAGGCTGATGCAGGTGAGGTGGCACCAGGACACCTCCTACAACACTACAGCATGGCCATGCCATGAATACCGAGAACCTTGGCATGTCCACAGACAACTGTCAAATCCCAGGCAGTGGGACACCAGTCAAATCCGGCCAAGTCTCTCTCTCTCTCTCTCTGTCTCTTGTTAGCTTCTGAGACCAGGTCTCATGTAGCCCAGGCTGCATGTATTTTCGATGGTGCTAAACTCCTGACTCTGCTGCCTTTCTGCCTCCCAAGTGCTAGAACACTCTCCCCCCTCTCTCACTCTAAAGGAAATAAAAAAGGGGGGGTGACTTCCTGCTTAGTACGCCTCCTGGCCTCTTGGCTCATGAGCTTTTGTCTTTATTTTATTATTCTCGCTCAAAAGAAATCTTTCCTAACCTTAAAAAGAAAGGCATGGATTTGGGCTGCAAGGCCACTGAGAAATCCTGCTGGAACTGAGCTGATAACCTCTTCCATGTCGACCAGCTGACAGAAAGCTGGAAGAAGCCATGCTGCATGCAGTTCAATGAGAGAAAGAGAAATCACCAGTGAAGATACTCAACAGTGGACAATGAAAACCTCATATTTGGCCAGCCAGACCAAATGAGCCAATGGGGGCAATAGTGGCACATCTGTCATGGTGGAAACCAACTGCCCTCTAACTGGACTAGAGGCCCGCTCCATGGAAGGGAATACATTCCTGATACTGAAAACTTAAAACAGGGGTAGTCATGAGCCCTAGGGGTGTAACGTCTGCTTCTGTCTGGCTAAATGTATATACTATGCTTATTAAACTGCCCAGTAAGCACTTCTCTTAATGTTCATACCCTTATGTTAATGAGAATCTTCTCTTTTCAGATGGCAATGACCTTGGGATGACTCAAAAGGCATCATGGTGCTGGAAAGAAGGGAAAGGAGTACTCAGTACTGCAATATCTCCATCACACCTTCCAAGGCTCAGGGTCTATTGCAGAAGAGGTGGTGGAAAGAATGTAAGAGCCAAAGGAAGGGTAGTACTCCTTACAACATGCTCCTCCAGACACAAAATGGCCTGGATAACCATGTCCCCACAGTGCCTGACACTACCTACACAAGACCATCATAAGAGGAGGAAAAGATCATGACATCAAAATAGAACAGAGACTGATTGAGATGGGGAGGGGATATGATGAAGAATGGAGTTTCAAAGGGGAAGGTGGGGATAGAGAGGGTATTACCATGAGATATTGTTTATAATCATGGAAGTTGTTAATAAAAAATATTGAAAAAAAAAAAAAGGTAAGGAGCCAGGCGTGGTGGCACATGCCTTTAATCCCAGCACTCAGGATGCAGAGGTAGGATGATCAACCATGAGTTCAAGGCCACCCTGAGACTACAGAAGGAATTCTAGGTCAGCCTGGGCTAGAGCGAGACCTTTCCTCGAAAAAACAAACAAAAAAAACAAAAAAAATTTATGAATATGCTATCATACAACAACCCCATCCTAACTGTATGTATCTGGAAGCAGAAAAATACTCTTATCCATATTTAACTTTTGGCAAGTTAAGCAGGAGCCACCAGGACAACAGTGACTGTCTCACAGAGAAACAAAGCTGTGTTTTTATAGCTCACACAGCCTGCAGTCAAGCGAGGGGTCTATATTTAAAAGTTGGTAGAAACAGAAAATGCATAACTGAGGACACCCAAGGCACACGTAAGGCCGAGTGTGGATAGTCTCACATCAGCGAGGCAGCTGCTTTTAGTCTACACCCAGAGCTGTTTCTATGCACCAAGGCGCTTTCTACCCTTGGTTTGCATTATAGTAGAACAAATAAAACACTGAAGGGAAGTTTAGTGATCTTGAAAGAACAAAACTTATGGACTGAAGAGATGGCTTAGCGGTTAAGGCACTGGCCTGTGAAACCTAAGGACCCAGGTTCAGTTCTACAGGACCCATGTAAGCTAGATACAAAAGGCAGCCCATGCATCTGGAGCTTGTTTGTAGTGGCTGGAGGCTCTGGCACACCCATTCTCTCCCTCTCTCTCTCGCTTTTGAATAAATAAATGAATAAATAATTTTAAAAAACAGAACAGGGCCACAGAGCTGCTCTCTTACTGTACAGAGGATTATTCTGCATGCAACTGAAGGTACCTGATTCTCCTGCTCAACTCTGTCACCCAAGATATCTGGATCCTGATAATCTCCCAAGTTTGAAGACAGGGTTTCATTGAGAGAGAGGTATCACATACACACACACACACACACACACACACACACACACACACACACATACACACAGGGGGGGGGGAGGTATCATAGAGTTATCATAGAGACAGAGGTACCACAGAGCAGAGAGGTATCAGAGCCAAGAGGTATCACAGAGAGAGAGAGGTACCACAGAGACAGAGGTACCACAGAGCAGAGAGGTATCACAGAGAAAGACAGAGGTACCACAGAACAGAGAGAAATCACAGAGAGAGAGGTATCATGGAGACAGAGGTATCACAGAGAGAGGGGTATCACAGGGTAGAGAGGTATCATAGAGAGAGAGTATTATAGAGAGGTACCACAGAGTGAGGGGTATCAGAGACAGGGTATCACAGAGCAGAGAGTTACCATAGAGAGACAGAGGTATCTCAGAGTGAGAGTACTAGAGACAAAGAGTATCACATAAGTAAGTAGAAGAATAGATTAACAGGGGTGAAAAGGCCCAAAGTGAGGTCAGGGGAAGAGATTGAGTAAAGGGAAGGTGGAGGGAGGGCTAATCAAAATCTAAGAGGATGCAAATAAATCATATGGAATCCTCCGGTTTCGGACAATGGAACACTCAGGAGCTATAGATCGTTGTTAGAAAAATTTCAGTGCCAGGGATGGGGATACCTCCAGTGAGTTGGTGGCCAGGGAGGTCACTGATGCCCCTAAAATATTATAGGCTATTGCCAAGACCCTTGGTTTCCCACCAGGAATCAATGGTAAGAACCTATTGCTGAAGACTCCACATACTTGGGCTGCAAGTCCACTGAGAAATCCTGTTGGAACTGAGCTGATAACCTCCTCCATGTAGAGCAGCTGACAGAAAGCTGGACAAAGCCATTCTACATGCAGTTCAATGGGAGAGAGAGAAATCACCAGAGAAGATACTCCACAGTGGACACTGGAAGCCTTATAATTGGCCAGCCAGGCCAAATGAGCCAATGGGTGTAACAGTGGCATGTCTGTCATGGTGGAAACCAACTGCCCTCCAATTGGACTAGAGGCCCGCTCCATGGGGGGAAACACATCCCTGATACTGAAAACTTAAAACAGGGGTAGTCATGAGCCCTAGGGGTGTAACATCTGCTGATATCTGGAAAAATGTATATACTATGCTTATCAAACTTCCCAGTAAGCACTTCTCTTAATATTTATACCCTTATATTAACACTACTCTCACTTTGGGTAGAGAATCTTCTCTTTTCAGATGGCAGTGACCTTGGGAAGACTCAGAAGGTATCATAGTGCTGGAAAGAAGTGACTGGAGTACTGAGTAACATCTCGATCACACCTTCCAAGGCTCAGGTTCTAATGCAGAAGAGGTGGCGGAGAGAATGTAAGAGCCAAATGAAGGGTAGGACTCCTTACAACGTGCTCTCTCCAGACATAAAATGGCCTGGATATCCATGACCTCATAGTGCCTGATACTACCTACACAAGACCATCATAAGAGGAGGAAAAGATCATGACATCAAAATAAAAGACAAACTGATTGAGGTGGGAAGGGGATATGATGGAGAATGGAATTTCAAAGGGGAAACTGGGGGGGGGGTGTATTATCATGGGAGATTTTTTTATAATCATGGAAAATGTTAATAAAAATTGAGAAAAAGGGGCTGGAGAGATGGCTTAGCGGTTAAGCGCTTGCCTGTGAAGCCTAAGGACCCCGGTTTGAGGCTCGACTCCCCAGGACCCACATTAGCCAGATGCACAAGGGGGCACACACGTCTGGAATTAATTTGCAGTGGCTGGAGGCCCTGGTGCACCCATTCTCTCTCCTTCTCTCTATCTGCCTCTTTCTCTGTCTGTCGCTCTCAAATAAATAAGTAATTAAATAAAAATATTTTTTAAAAATTGAGAAAAAAGAAAGAGTACCACAGGGAGAGAGGGGATTACTACAGAGCGAGAGGTACCAGGGAGAGAGAACAAGAGGTACCACAGAGAGAGACAGAGAGAGAGAGACACCACAGAACAGAGAGGTGCTACAGAGAGGGAAGACACACGAATTTCCACACAAGAAGTTGCAGGAAGCTCTGCATCTCTTTGCAAGTCCTGTTCTTTACATGAACTCCAAACTTCCCTCCAGTATTTAGTTTGTTCTAATATAAGGAAAACAAAATGAGGTTAAAGGTAGGGAAAAGGACTACAAAGATAGCTTAATGGTTAAAGCACTTGCTTATGAAGCCTAAAGACCCTGGTTCAACTCCCCAGAACCCATGTAAGTCATGGTGGTGCAATTGTGTGGAGTTCATTTGCAGTGGCTAGAAGCACTGGCACACCTACCTATTCACTCTTTCTCTCATTCATAAGAAAATAAATAAATAAAGTATTTAAAAATACTTTTTACAAGTAGAAAAAAGTTATTTCTGAATTTTTAAACCAAAAGTTTCCTACCAGGCTAGAACCCAATCCACAAAACCTGTGCAGCACAGGTCTGAAGATACAAGATTAAAAATGGACAGTCTCATATTTTAGTTTAGAAAAATGGGCAAAGCCACCCAGTAATCAATGCTGTCATATCCTAAACTGAAATGAAATCAAAATCATCAAATTATATCAATGCAACTTCATTTTTATAAAATGTAACTGAATTACAAGTAAGAAAAACCACTGCTTATGAACCGCTAAGCACACTGCCCAGCAACCATGTTAGAATGAGCCAGCAGGACAGCGCTGCCTCTGCTAACCCAGGTGCGGTGTGACTGGTGACGGGGCTTCTTGAGGCTTTCACCAGGTCAAAGATAAATGCCATGGGAATGCTCTGCAGAAGGTCATGAAGTTGGAGAAAAAGTTCAAGTGTATCCCTTACCTAAATACTAGGCTTGCCAGATGTTGTGAAAATACACATCTGAGAATCTTCAGGGCAGTGGAGTGAGCCACAGGTAAGATGTGTGGAAGGGGCGGGAAGACCCAGCAGTCAGCTGAGAGGCGGCTGATGGGGGAAGCACTTGGGCTGCAGAGACGCCCAGCACTTCCCAAGTGCGCTTCCCACACAGCATGGGGGCCCGGGCGGGCCTGCAACCAATGGAGGGTGCATCTCCACAACAGCTGTAAACAACTGGGCATGGCCACACACATATGTGACCCCAGTTGTGCAGGGAGCAGAGACAGGCTGCTGGGCTCGTGAACAGGCAGGCGGGCTGGAGAGGTGGCTCAGCAGTTAAAGTGCCTGCTTGCAAAGCCTGACAACCTGAGTTCGGCCCTCCAGTACCCAGATGTCCAAAGTGGCACATGCATCTGGAGTCCATGTGCAGAGGCTGCAGGCCCTGTTGTGCCCATACTTTCTCTCTTTCTGTCTGTATCTCTCTACTTCCAAATAAATAGCTAAAATATTTTTTAAAAACCAGGCAGGTAAGTGATGGAGGGTGGTACCTGGTGTTCTCTGGTTGCTACAGGAGGGACACATGGGCACTGTATCAGCAAAGACACACACCGTACATACTACACAAATGCAGAGGGAGGGAAGCGCACCTAATCCTTCTAACCCTTCCAGAGGACACAGGAACCAAGCAACGCGCCATCTGTTTCCATTAGCACTAGAAAGGAAATGGGGGTTCACAGGGACATACGATGCTTTTGCAAGGATAAAATGTAGGGAGTGTGAGGACCAACATGTGTTAAAAAGGGTACAGGAGCAAAGGTTATGAAGGTCAATCAAGGTCAAACCTCCGCACATGCACATTATCCTAGAAGAAAGGACCCACCTGACCTCCAATGTATGGACCAGTGAGATAATGAAAAGGATCCAAACACATCAGGTGCACAAGTGAGCTGGATCCCCAGCAGGCCTGAGCTAGATGCCCAGCGGGCCTGTGAGTCTAGGCCTCACTGTATCACCCTGAGCTAGGTCCCCAGGGGGTCTGTGAGCCGAGTTCTCACTGTATCACCCTGAGCTAGGTCCCCAGAGGGTCTGTGAGCCGAGGTCTCACTGTATCACCCTGAGCTAGGTCCCCAGAGGGTCTGTGAGCCGAGGCCTCACTGCATAACCCTGAGCTAGGTCCCCAAAGGGTCTAAGAGTGGAGGTCTCACCCTATGACCCTGAGAACTATGCTCCCAGATCCCTCCACCCCAGCGCAACTCTCGGTGAACGAGCTGTACGTGAAGGAAGTGGACAGCATACTGACCGAAAACCAATCCTCCTTGTGTAGTGCAGACAGTTCTTGGTGACGTGGGTCTGGAAGTGCACCGACCTGCAGATGGCCCCGCACTCGGGGCAGGTGTAGGGAGATTTGTGCTGGTGGATCCTCTGGTGGGCCGCGTGACTGCACTGGTTAGGGAGCAGCATCTGGCAGGCGGTGCAAGTCTTCTAGACAAACCAGAGGGGGAGACACGATTGGTCCTGCGAAGCTTCATCTAAGAGTTCGCAAAGCACCTTACTTCAGCCTCACAGTCATCATGTGGCTCGCATTTCAAACGCGACAATCAAGGACAAAGCCCAGGGGAATAGCAAACTTGAAATTGTTCAAGGTTTTCATGTTCAATTGAAAATTTTTACCCTGCAAAATAAAAATGATTAGCAGTACTTGTATTAGGCTCATCCCAAGCATGAGCTAAAGAAAAACTCCAGCTTTGCAGAGCTCCAGCTTTGTGATTTTTGCATTTTGTCCAGTGCAAGGAAGTATGACAAGCTGTATTCTTGTGAATTGTATCGCAATCAACCTTAGTGCACTGTAACAAGCGAATGGGCTTGAGTAGTCACATCCCCCACAACTCACAAGCTTGCTTCAAGATAACAAAAATTAACCCAAGACTAATCTAGGTCCTTTTGTCTCCCACATTCACTTTAATCATTTGAAATCTTAAATCCAGGACTGCCAAAGGCTGGCCATAACAACTAAATTTTCTTTTTGCACTTAAAGTAGCCTTTAAACAGATGAAATGGCCACAATATAACATAATTAAAACCAATCAACTCACACTGGAGGGATGGCTTAGCAGTTAAAGGCACCTGCTTGCAAAGCCTGGTGGTTCGATTCCCTAGACCCCACATAAAATCCGATGCTCACGTGGTGCATGTATCTGGAGTTTGGTCGCAGCAGCAGGACCTCCTGCCACTCTCATATTCTCTCTCTCAGATAAATAAATACATTTTTAAAAACCAATCAATTGAAGCTCAGATACATAAATTTAGACCGTAAGGTGAAATTTACACAGCTTAAAATCAGATTTCATGTAAAATAAGGATTGAAATCGTTTTTGAAAAGTAGACTTAATTAACCACACAGGAAACTCCAAAATATTAGTTTTCATCCCCTTAGATGTAAGCAGTAAGTATCTTTTAAAACTTAAAACTAAGAATAGTCAAAATCAATATAAGCTGACTTCCAACCCCCAGTTAAATCTAACATAGCATTTGAGATAAAATGTGTTTGAATACTTTTGAGAAACCTGTGCAAATATCTTCTAAAATAAAAAAAATTGTATCAAAGTCAAAGAAAGCCTCAAAATACAAATTTTTGCCAAGATTAAAAGCATTTTCTAACATTGACACAGGGCTGCAAATTCTATGACTTTATCCTTTACCATTATTTTCAATGAAGCCCCAAATTAAGGTTTAAACTTTGAAGTGACTTAGACTAAGAAAGAAAAGGCAACTCACTTGAAAATTCTTCATTGTTTTTCTCCTGAAAGGACTAAAATACAAGTTTTATCCCAAAAAATGTTTATTATAATCACAAAAGAAGAACATTACAGGCAGCTTAGATGAGGTTAACGTTATTAAAAAATACCGTTCCTTTTCTACTAACACATGTTTTTCAGATTCAAACAAGCCATGACAAGGTTCAAGAAGAGATCATCAGCAATCACAAGACTCTGCTAACATTAACATTATCATCAGCCATCACTGGTTTCTTTGAATGAAATCTATCTCCCTCCACCAGCCAATAACCCCAGGCAGATAGTCACCATGTCTACAGTCCCATGGGCCCTTATATTTTGCATGTATTTGGAACCAAAACTCATACTTTCAATATTAAATGATGTGAAAACTCATGATAAAACTACACATATGCACATGTACACATGTATGCATATATATTCACATATTCACAATATGTGTATATATAAAACATAAAAGGGGACTGGCCCTATTTTGTCATGAGCCAAAGTAGTGAATTAGATACTTTAAATACATTAGATACTTTAAAACATTTAAATACATCATGTCATTGATTCCTCATTATAATCTATGAAGTAGATAATACCTCCACTTTACATATGAGGAAATGAAGCTGAACAAAGTTAAGAAATTTGCCCAGGGCCCCACAGCCAGTAAGCCTAAGAACCATGATGGTGCCAGGCTTTAACAATCCTGAGGACTCTGGTAGAGAGTGGTGGAAGGAGTGGGGTGAGGCTACAAGGAATGCACAACAGAAAATACAGAGGGCTGAAAACCTTTTAGCAAATATACCCGAATGCCAAAGATGAGCAGCTTCTGCTACAATTACGTGTTACTCTCCCTCCCCACAGCTCTCCTATCTAGAGCCATGTGGTTACACTGTTCCCTTAATAATAGAAACCGGTGAGAAGACCTAAAGGAGAATAGTTACAAGTGTTCCTTATCTTCCATCAAGAGGTAATAGCAAATGGTTTTCCTTCATGATACACATGAAATGAAATGTGTAACGAATTCCTCAAGGTCATGGTCACCATTATCATCACACTTGCCCCCTCCCCAGTCACACACTGCCACCAGCTGGGGGTCCTCCCTGAAACAGGAGAACATCATCACTGGACAGTGATACTGGCCACAAGGTTCTTCCATACTTCAGATAGGCCCACTCCCACTGCCACCTCTCTTGGTTGCAGGCCCGTACGGTCTTGCTCCATCCCATTGAGGAGTAGTGTGCTCTTCTGGGTGAGCAATTTCCTACTTGATGTCTGCACTCATAGGACCTCGTGAACATAGAGCTGTGCTCCTTTGAGTTATATAACTGTCCCTGTTACCCAAACTATGTCACCCGCGCCTGGAAGCGGGGAGGTGGGATTCCACAGCATACGGAGGTATGCGCCGTTAGCTCTTCCACAGCATCAGGGGGCCTCTCCAGCTCTTCCGGGAGGCTGTGTACTCATGACAAAATGCACTCTCTCCCTCTCTGCATTTTAGGGCTGCACTGAGCTTGTGAGGAATGTGGATTCTCTATGACACACACACAAAAAAAAATCTGACATTGTCTTCCTTGTACCTTAAATCAAAGAAATTTTAATACATCTGAAAATTGTAGCTCACTGAAGCACGAGCCAAGGTCACTTCATAGAGGAAGAAGCAGTTTCTCCAGACAGACCTAACTGCTAAAGAGAAGCCGTGCACAGGAGGCGCACAGTGGACCTGTTAGTGACATGTACCGGTGGCATCGGAAAAGGGACATCTCCCGTGCTTGGATGATATGCAGCTTGATTCCACTCTGAGAAAGCTTCCCTTGTTCCAGGAATGACTTCTCTTTACACAAATGCTATTTCTCCATAGTGCAACTACACTAGAAAACTGCCACTTTCCCTTTCCTGGAGCTTTTCAGCCGGGGGAATCCAACAATGGCTTGCAGTGAAATCTGGAGAGAAGGGTAGGGCCCTGAAGTGGTGGAATATGGGGCTTAGCACCCTCTTTCTATAAGTGAGGAGAAAATCCTCCATGTTTCAATTCACACTTTAGGGAGAAAAACGGTCTGAGGAAAGCACAAGGGGAAGAATGAAAATGTGATTTCACACAGCGTGCACAACCCAGAAAGACCACCTTAGCCGTGTGCCGCACAGAGTCAGTTACCGCCACCTCATCAACAGCTCT
Source organism: Jaculus jaculus (assembly GCF_020740685.1). Taxonomy (NCBI): domain Eukaryota; kingdom Metazoa; phylum Chordata; class Mammalia; order Rodentia; family Dipodidae; genus Jaculus; species Jaculus jaculus. The sequence continues at coordinate 4,357,222 of NC_059116.1, read as the reverse complement.
TCCATAAAGGGTCTACAGCACAAATACCAGTAACTGGTAAGAGCCAGCGTGGGGGCGTGCGCCTGTAATCCCAGCACTCACGGGGCAGAGGTAGGAGGATTGCTATGAGCTCGAGGCCACCCTGAGACTACAGAATGAATTCCAGGTCAGCCTGGGCTACAGTAAAACTCTACCTAGAAAAACAAAACAAAACAAAACAAACAAACTGATAAGAATAAAGAATACCAGTTTGCTTCCCAGCATTCTCCTTTATACACTTTCACAATAAGGACACAAAGAACATGTTTTATTTCAGATCTCACTTGAAAGGAAATAAAATACACTGAGTATTACAGTAGTGTTTTCAAGTCCTCTGCCACAATCCAAATCCCTAACATGACTTGACATTTGAAGAAAGCCTAGTGACTGGGCTGGAGAGAAGGTACCATGGTTAAAGCACTTCCCTGCAAACCCTTGGATCTAGGTTTGATTCCCCAGTACCCAAGAAAAGCCAGATGCACAAGGTAGTACATGAGTCTGGAGTTCGTTTACAGTAGCTACAGGTCCCGATGTGCCCATTCTCCCTTCTCTCTCCCTCCCCCTCCCTCTTTCTCTCTTCTCAAATAAATAAATAAAATATTTTAGAAAACAAAGCCTAATGACTGACATGTAATCATCTACTCACCTACAGAGAGTTCCAGGTCAGCCTGGGCTAGAAGGAGAAAAAACACAAAATAATGGATGTACACACACACACACACACACACACACACACACACAAATGAATTGGAATGGGACTAGTCTAAACAAAGTTAAATGAGCAATTACTGTTCTGCTTTCAGCTGAAGCCTGGGTGGTAGTCCATGCAGCAATCCCACCACTTGGGCCACACAGCAAGACCCTGTCTCAAAAGAAAAAAAAAAACACAAAACAGTGTGGATGTAGCTCAGTGGTAGAACACTTGGCTAGAATTCCCAAAGCCCTGGGTTCAACGTGCAAAAGAGGGGAGGGGATGAAGGAGGAAGGATGGGAGGGAAGGAAAGAGGGAGAAAAAGAGGGAAGAGAAAGGGAATGGAATAGTCTTTAGCTGACGACAATGACGTGAGGAGGAGACACCATGCTTCCAGAAGAAAGTGCTGGAGGACAATAGATCTAGAACTGAGGAACAGTGAGGTCTGCTCAAAACACTTGGAAGGTACCCAGCACAGGAGGCCCTGGGCTTCACCCCCAGCACTGAAAGACTAGACAGGGAGGAGAGAAGTGCACGCCTCCTTGAGAGAGGCTGCTCAGCAGTAAATGCACTCCAGATGATGTGCAGCTATACAGTGCTTACTACAAGGGTAAGCTTGAAGCTTTATTTTCAGGAAACATTTGAATATTCAGATCATAAATCTATTTGTAAAGGTTATAAAGAGGATACAAAACAAGCAGTGGGTATGTAGCTCTAGGTTCTCAGAGAAACTTTCTGAACTGCGCTTCTTAGCATTAAGGGCACTCAGAATTACCTAATTTCTAATATCCTTTTTGTGTTGACCACATACATGTGGAATCTGTCTTCAGTCAAAAATAATTTCTATGGCTGGAGAGATGGCTTAGCCTTGGTTAAGGTGTTTGTCTGCAAAGTCAAAGGATCCTGGTTCAACTCTCCAGGACCCACATAAGCCAGATGCACAAGGTAGCGCATGCATCTGGAGTTTGTTTGCAGTGGCTGGAGGCTTTGAAGCACCCATTCTCTGTCTCCCTCTTTATCTTTCAAATAAATAAATATTTTTTAAAATCATTTCTAAACCGGCGTGGTGGCATATGCCTTTAATCCCAGCACTCAGGAGGTAGAGGTAAGAGGATCGCTGTGAGTTTGAGACCACCCTGAGACTACACAGTGAATTCCAGGTCAGCCTGAGCTAGCATGAGACCCTGCCTCGGAAAACCAAAAGAAGAAAAAAGAAAGAAAGAAAGAAAGGAAGGAAGGGAGGGAGGGAGGGAGGGAGGGAGGGAGGGAGGGAGGGAGGGAGGAAGAAAGGAAGGAAAGAAAAAGAAAAACTGCTGGCGTGATGACGCACGCCTTTAATCCCAGCCCCAGGAGGCAGAGGCAGGAGGATCACCATGAGTTCAAGGCCATCCCAAGACTACATAGTGAATTCCAGAATTCCAAGTCAGCTTGGGCTAGAGTGAAACCCTACCTCGAAAAACCAAAAATAAAAACAAAAAAGAAAAAAGGAAAACAAAACAAAACACTTGGTATGTTGGGTTAAAGATGCCCAGAAAGTTCCTGAAACTGAAATGAATCAGTAATTTCCAAAAATGAGGACCAAACAGGAATAGCCAATATGGATACACCTCCAAGAAGTCCCCACCTCCTTATGACTTCTCAGGGCCCTCTGCTCCCATGTCCAAGAAAGCACACTTGAGAACCAACAATTAAGAGCTTACAGCTCACAGTTCCAATCTAAATGTGGTCACAGCCTCACTAGTAAGCAATAGCATTCCAATACACTTCAGTACCTATAGCCGCAATCATCAGCTCTGAAAGACTTCGGGGAGAACTCCTCAAGGTGTCTAGCAGATTGAGTCAGGTGAGTCACAGCAGGAGCCCTCCACTGGGGTAGAGCACGAAAAGTCACCTGCTGGGCTGGAGAGATGGCTTGGCGGTTAAGGCTAAGAAACCAGGTCCAACTCCCAAGAACCCAAGTAAGCCAGATGCACAAGGTGGCACATGTGTCTGGAGTTCGTTTGCACTGGCTAGAGGTGCACCCATTCTCTCTCTCAAATAAATAAATAAATAAAAATAATTTAGAAAAAAATAAAGACTTTTAGGGCTGGGCATGGTGGCGCACACCTTTAATCCCAGCACTCAGGAGGCAGCGGTAGGAGGATTGCTGTGAGTTCAAGGCCACCCTGAGACTACAGAGTGAATTCCATGTCAGGCTGTGCTAGAGTGAGACCCTACCTCGAAAAACCAAAATAAATAAATATATATATATATATGTATATATATATATATGTATGTATTTTTTTTATTTTTTTTTATTTGTTTATTTGAGAGCGACAGATACAGAGAGAAAGACAGATAGAGGAAGACAGAGAGAATGGGCGCACCAGGGCTTCCAGCCTCTGCAAACGAACTCCAGACGCGTGCGCCCCCTTGTGCATCTGGCTAACATGGGACCTGGGGAACCGAGCCTTGAACCGGGGTCCTTAGGCTTCACAGGAAAGCGCTTAACCGCTAAGCCATCTCTCCAGCCCGATATATGTATGTATTTTTTTAAAGACTTAAAAAAAAGTCACCTGCCCATCAGCTCCATTTTCACTGCTTGGTTCTGTGCTGCAGGAAGGGACACTATGGGGCCTTCTCCCCAGACACTAAGCCACCTCTGTGGGGCATGTGCACAGAGGTGGGGCATTCTAACTGACACAAAATGAGTCAGGGTCCTGGAGCACTTCACCTGCCAGGGTGCACTAAGACCCCAAGTCTCACACAGGCATGGACAATGGAAGGTAGAGGCCTACACAGACCCTGTATTCCAGACCAATTCTTCACAGAGACTGCACCAGAGTGTGGCCGGGCATGGAGCCGGCTCCTGACTAAGTGTGCTCTTATGCTCTGGGTTCTGGACGTTTCCTATATACCATTCTTCCAAAAGAGTCAGCTAAAACCATCCAAACCTCCTCCTGGCACAGGCTCAAGGGACTGAACATCTGCACACAGGAGCTGTGGAGAGACCTGGCAGCCGAGCCACAGGGAAGAGAGCCTTGCCGGGTTTGGAAAAGTACAGGGAAACAGAAGGCTCTCTTCTGAACATTCACAGAAGGCTAAAGAAAAATAAATGAATAAATAAATAAAAAGAAGGGAGACCAGGAGTGTGGCTCAGGCGTAGAGGCCTTGCTGGTCTGTAGGAGGCCCTGGTTCAATTCCCAGCATTGCAGGGGCCTAGGAGAGGGAAGTGGACCACAAGAAAAGGTTGTTTGCAAGAGAGTGAGGGCTGTTCACAACCTAAGAGGGAGAAGGGACAGTTGTCCCTCCTCTGGAGATGTGGCTAAGGAGGAGGATGTTGACAGAGAGAAGTCCCCACGTGGAGAGCGGAAGCACTAGCTGCAGGGAGGGAGGGAACTGGGTAGGACACGGAGCAGCACAGAGGACAGTGGCGAGAGCAAGTAAAAACAAGTGTCAGGAGCTGGAGACGTCGCTCAGCGCTCAGGGTCAAGGGGCTTGCCTGCAAAGCCAAAGGACCCAGGTTCAATTCCCCAGGACTCACATAAAGCCAGATACACAAAACTAGAGGTCCTGACGCACCCATTCTCTCCTCCTCCTCCTCCTCCTCCTCTCTTTCTTTCTGAAATCAATTTTAAGTCAATAAATAAAATATTCTTAAAAATAACAAAGTGTCATATAAAGATGTATAAAAGTGCCACAACCAACCATTTCTCTGTATGTTAAACAAATTGTATTTCAAACAAAAAGTCCAATGAAAAGTCCAAAAAGTCAAATGAAACAGGAAACCTAATTCCAGAGTTAATGCTCTGAGAGGCACTGTCTCCAGTCCACGCAGAACACAAGGTGGACAGTTCCAGGTACTGCCCTGCGGACCAGGACCTTATAGTGCCAGCACCAAGGAGGCCTTGCCAGCAAGATGCCCACTCTCTCTGCCCATGGAGCAGGAAAGAGAAGTCTTAAACAAGTGCCACCATACCCCCACCAAAGCCCACAGGAAACGCTGTGCCCACCAGCTCATGCCAGAACCCCACCTAAGATGACAAAGGCTGCCCCAAGGGCCCTTCCCAGATGGAGTCAGAACGGGTGAAGGCAAGAGAGATGGGATAATGAGCCTCTCCACCAGCCTGGCGGGAATGAAAATGCCGCAAAGAAATCTCACTGGAGATTTCCAAACATTTGAAGAAATACTAGTGTCAACTATGTCCCTTTTCATTCAGAAAATGGGGGAAGATGGGACACTTCTCATGTTCTACATTCCTATTAGTAAACAATCCCAAGCCAGACAGGGACAAGGGAGAAAAATAAACCTACATGGATATGAACACAAAAAGTTCTTAATAAGATACTATTCTCAACACAGAAAAAGAATTACACGGCCTGACCAAGTGGATTTATCCTAGGAATGCCAGGTTGTCTCAATGCCTGAAACCATCGAGTTAAAGGGAATTGCAAGATGGGTAAGTTTACAAGATTAGCTGTATCTCTATTAACAATAAATCCATGTACACCAAAATTATAACACTTGTAATTGCTTAACAAATGAATGTGGCTGGGCATGGTGGTGCACGCCTTTAATTGCAGCACTCGGGAGGCAGAAGTAGGAGGATCGCCGTAAGTTTGACACCAACCTGAGACTACCAAGAGAATTCCAGGTCAGTCTGGGCTAGAGTGAGACCCTACCTCAAAACCTGCCCCCCACCAAAATGTGGACTGAGGGTGTAGCTCAGACTAGCATTCATGGAGTCCTGGGTTCCATCCTCAACACTACAATGAATGAATGAATGGCAAAACAGGAACAGAACTTATGTGATTAAAAACTACCAAACAGTAAAACAAATCAAAGACCTAAATAAACGGACAGTCTATGTTTACAGACTAAGAAATTCAACACAGTAAGGACCTCAATTCTCCCCAAAATTGACCTGTAAACATTAACATGCCTTGTCAAAAACCTAGCAGATGCAGAAGAAGGCAAGGCAAAAAATAGTAGAAAGCTCACACTGTTCTGAGAAAGAACAGAAGATATTATATAATTACAGTACTCAAGACAGCTATTGATTGCTATTGGTTGAGGGAAAGACACACAGATCAATGAAACAGAATGAAGCAGCCAGAAAGAGCCCCACAAAAATATGCAAAAGAGGGGACGGGGAAGTAGCTCACTTGGTAGAGTGCTAGCCTAGCACACACGAGGCCCTGGGCCTGGCTCGCACACTGCATAAACTGGGCACCCCCATCACTCCCGTAACCCCACACTTAGGAGTCCAGACATTCTCAGCTATCTCTGAAACTGCAGGACAGCATGGGTACATAAGAGAAAATGGTCTCTTCAACAAATGACCCTGCAAAGTGGAAATGTAGTGGCCAAAATATGTGAACCTGACCCCACTCTTAAAGCACCTACAAAATGTTAAACACAAAACTAAAAAGGTTTTGGGTTTTTTAGATGCAAAAACAGCCAGGCATAATGGCGTAAGCCTTTGGCCCAGCACTAGGGAGGACTAGCATAGGAGGATCTCTATGAGTTGGAGGCTAGCCTGGACTTCAGAGGGTGCTCCAGGCCATCCAGGCCAGCCTGGGCTACAGAGGGCACTCCAGATCAGCCTGGGCTAGAGTGAGATGCTGCTTCAAAAATCAAAAGAGCCAGGCGTGGTGGCACACTCCTTTAATCCAAGCACTAAGGAAGCAGAGGTAGGAGGATCACTGTGAGTTCAAGGCCACCCTGAGACTACAGAGTGAATTCCAGGTCAGCCTGGGCTACAGTGAAACCCTACATTGAAAAACCAAAAAAATCCATGTTCACAAAAAACAAACAAAAAAACTTTACTACCATGTCCAGGACACCTTTCTTCACAACATCCCCAAACTGCAATGTAGAAAAGCCTACAGTGAGTGACTGATTAAAGAAACGGTGGTACAACCTCGTGCCTGCCCAACTCCTTAGGAAGACTGCAGAGAGCTCCGACTTGCCTGACTTGGAATACTGTGATGTGGGAGGGCAATGCCCACTGGCCACTGTGTGGAACTGCACGTGGGGTTCTGAGTCTTGACCTTCGCCGGCGCTGTGGCTCTCCCCGAGGGTGGGGCGGTCAGGCACGCGTCACCCAGCACTCCACCGCTCTGCTCCTCCGCTAGGCTAGAGCACACCAAAGGCCAGGCGTGTCTCATTCCCTTTCTACCCACACCTCCACCGAGAACGTCCCCTCCCGCCATCACCACCACCACCATCAGTCAAGGAGTGTGTCTGCCCATAGAAAATGACCTGATGAGTCTCCAGGTAATTACACTGGGTGAAAAAAGCCAATTCCGTTATATCCCGCCTGGTTTCGTTGTCACCACATTCCTGAACTGGTAAAATAACAGAAATGAAAACAGGTGGCCTAAAACCAGATAGGCAACGTGAAGCAGTAGAGTGGCAATGGGAGCTATGTTCTGTGCAACTGTCTTCTGACTGCACCCCAGTCAACATCCCGCGCTACACTTTTGTGAGCTGTTGCCATTTTAGGAAGTAGATGAAGCGTTCACAGGACCTCTCTCATTTCTTATACTAATCTACAATTACCTAAAAACACACAAGAAGAAAGGAGGAGCCTGCCATCCAGTGACGTAGTACTCTAATACCCCTTTCTCCAGGCCCCAGGAACTTGAGCTGAAAGGCCCCAAGGGTGGTGGGCCTGGTGGTCTAGCCAGGGCCCTTGGACCCACCTTTCCACCATCAGAGCTGACAGCAGCAACAGATGAACGCAGGAATCTGCTGGGGATGACATCCAGACCCAGGGACTGTGCTGGGGCCTATCTCAAGGCACCCAAAATCTGAAGAAAGTACAAGGTTTCAAGGCCCTGATCCCAAAACCATTCTGAGATACGTAGCATGAGGGCCTTGGTTTCTAACTTTACAAATGACTAACCAGGAAGCAGACAAGAAAATGGAAAATAAAGGAAACAAAAGGCTGGATAAACTCTTTGATACTAAGGGTGCCTGGCTCAACTTTTAAAATCTGTAAGACAAGAATGTTACAAGTTTCATGCTCAGAGAGGAAATGTTTCACTGGGTGGATATTTTCCCCAATTAAGTTGACAAATTACAAACTGGTTGGTCATGTGGCCACAGCTTGGGAGGATGGATGAAGACTGAGGTCTGCTCCTGCTGCTATTGCAATGCTGGCAGGGCCACAGAGAGGCCCAACATGGAAGCTCTGGAGCCTGCTGTGCAGGAGACTCAAGGTGGGGGAGGGGAGGAGCAGATATTCCACTCCAAATTGGCACAGGCCAAGGCTGCTCACAGAGCCAGATGCCCCTCCGGGAGGGACCACTGGGAAACCGCGCAGGTCTTCCAAACACCACTGCAATGGCAGGCAGGGAATGAGTGCCAGGAGGAGCCTGTTGCTATGGCACAGCCCTGAAGCCGGCTGGGGCTCACTGAATGCATAAAAACCTTCCTCTCCAGGAAGCCTAGTGGTGGCTCAGGTGAGCATAAATGAAGGATGAAAGAAAACAGGTCTCATAGGTTGTGCATACCCTGCCGTGGCTCAGTCCTTCCTCTTCCAGGTGACTAGGGGATTACAGATTTTACCTGTCTCAACAAAACACAAAAATGATGGCAAAGTGACCACCCATAGCATGAGATACCTTGCCTCCCTCCCCCAGGGAGCACACTTTCCCTGGGTGACACTAGCCTGACCTCCCAGCCCATGTCCTCCCTTCTTGTCCCTGGAGAAAGGGTCCCAAGGAAGACACAGAGCTGAGGGTGGTAGAGCACTGTGCACCCTCCTGGGCCAGGACAGTCCACTGCCACATGCTGTCTGCAGCATGCACAGGAAATGGCCCTGGGGCTTTTTCTTTCCCCTTTTCTGCACACTTTCCCAACCAAAAAAAAAAAAAAAAAAGTTGTTTTTTTGGTTTTTTTTCCCCCAGCTCCAGTCCAGGCTGACCTGGAATTCATATGTAGCCTCAGGGTGACCTCGAACTCACAGTGATCCTCCTACCTCTGCCCCCCAAGTGCTGGGATTAGATGTGCGCATCACCACACCCCGGCTGGATTTTTTTTTTTTTAAATGAAGTGGTGACGAGATGGGGAGTGTCCAACAGCCATGGCCATCGCTTCCTGAGCCATTAGCTGTTCCCTTCGTAGAGCTAGGACTCTTGGAGCCAATGAGGCAATAAACACCCAGACCTGTAAGAATGTGCTCAAAATACATATACCACTTCTACTGCCACCAAACCAAAACTCAGTGTTTTCCTGCCATTCCCTCCACAAACTCAAACCTGCAAATCACTTAAAGCAGTCGTGGTCCCTGAAGCACTATCACCAAGACAGCATCAGGCTTCTGACCGCAATGTAAAGCTCCCAAGTCACAAGATAGCCAAGGAAGTAACGAAGGATGGCTGCGCCACCGGCTTTTCATGGAGTGGTGTCTGAGGCCACAGGCATGAGCTCAAAGCACTGCCCCTCCCCTCTGCACCACACTTCACATTCTCATCCCCAGTATGTCCTGTGGTTTCCCTACTTGGAGGTATTGCACTCACCAGATCTACTCACTTCCAAACGATAGCTACATTTGTTAAGCACATTACCTATTAGCCAAAAGTTGCCTCATGGAGAGAAGTAAATTAGAGGCAACAGACTGATGCTCAGTATGAAATAAGTGTTTTCCACCAGCCCACACCTCACCACGGGAGCACACAAAAGCTGCAATGGCACGAAGGTGTTCTGCTTGAGACGGTCTGCAGCGGAGAGCATTACTGAGCATACTGTTGAACCACTGTCTGAAGCAGATACACCTTGAAGTGGGCACTCATTTGACACGTCATTTCAGTGCTATAAATAACAGTCATTTTTTTTCAAATTCCAAAATTACTAGTAACTCAGAAACTGTAGCAATGGAACCCAACTTGAACACTTAATACAATGGGATGATGCTCTAACTGTACAGCTGAATCTCAGACTTCCAACATGTATTCCAGTGAAAAACAATTACTTAAATGTAAGATACCATAATTCAAGCAGCACATTACACTTTACGTCTGGCTGAAACAATCACCTTCACGCTTCAACATTGCTATGGAAACATATCTCTTTCCTGTGCTTGCCTGCATACATATATGCATGCACCCCTCCACATGACTGCTCTGCCACCTCAAAAATCAAAGCTTCTGATCAAGTATTTGTGGCTAGACTCATCACGGAAACACCAAAATTTAAATGATACTCTACTTGTCCACTTGTATCTGCGGCCTGCTGGAAATGCGTAGCCAGGGACGTCTCGTCCTGGAAGACTTCGTTACACTCCAGACACTTAAGGCTGTGCCTACAGAGCTTGGAGGGGTCTTCATCTAGGGGCATAGCTGGGGTGATGGGTGTGCTTGAAGGAGCCGATATAACCGTCCCAGTTATGCCAGACTGGACCTTTGTGACAGTGTGTGTAGCGGCTGCCACAGAGCTCTGTGGCGTGGAAGAGGGGGGCGTATTGCTAGCTGGAGACACGATCATCTGGTCCGACGGGACGGGCTTGAGGATCAGGTGGGAGCACTGCATCACCACTCCTTTCTCCTTGTGCCCGCGGGCATGGGAAAGGAGGCTGCACTTGTTGTAAAACACAAGGTTCTTGGTACAGTGGTTGCACGTGACTTCGATGCGCACACTACGCCTGTCGTAGTGCTGGGTCAGGCTCTTTTCCAGGGCGAAGGAGTCCCCGCACTCCAAGCACTTATACCCGCGTGAGGGCAGCGTGATCCCTGCGTTGGCAGGAGGACTGAGGTTGGGGATGTAAACCGGGACTGGATTGACGCTGCTGAGCACCTTGTTGAACGCTTCCACCACGGAGCTCTGCAAGGACGACACCACCTGCACACGAGACACCTTTTTGGGAGGCTGAGTGGCCGCGGCGTTGATTATTGCCTGCTTTATTTGTTGCTGAGGCTTGGTTAGCACTTGGCGGAGTTCAGAGGCAGCCTGGGCCCCCTGAGGCAGAAGGTTAAGGTTGGCAAGGTGCACGGTCTTTGGCACGAGTTTGGCATTGGCCAGGCTGGATGCTGGCACCACGACAGTCTGCTGCTGGATGGCGCTGGCAGCCTTGATGATGGCGCTGCTGGCACTCTGCACAGAGGCAGCGGAGATGACCGTGGCCTTCACTGTGGTGTTGTTAGCAAGCTTCAGATTGATGACCTGGGACCCTGCCGTCTTGACGGCAGACACAGGGAGGAAAGCAGTGGCCACAGGCTTGATGGTCACCTGCTTGGGGGTCAGCTCTGCGGGAGACACTGCACTGGTAACCATGGCCGTCTGCAGAGGTGCCCTGGGGGGAGAGGCAAGGACAGCAGCTGATGTTGGAGATGACAGGAGGGACGTCACGGATGCCATCACGGATGCCGCCTGCTCAGAAGGCTTCTTCCCAGAGTCAAGATCTACCTCTGGTAACACCCTGGTCACTGTCCTCTTGATCTCCCCAGAAGACGTCTTAATGGTCTTGATGCGAACTTTGGGGATGGCAGGCGTGGACCCCGCAGGGGAGGAAGGTGACCCTTTGCTGCTGTTCTCACTGGAGATGCTTCTGGGACTATCTGGTGGCTTCAGGGACACTTTCTTGGTGCCATCGCTGAGACTCTGGGATTCGGGAGACTTGTCCGCTGCTCTGGGACTGTCACTCACATCTTTGGGTAACGGGGAGGCTTCCCTGGAACGGGGCACAGGCTCTTTGCAGGAGTCCGAAGCTGCCTTCTTAGCACTCAGCGCCGCGATGGCGGCTATGCATGAGGAGAGCTTGGAGGATGACTTGGTTTTCGATGGTGCCACTCCGACAAGACTGGTGTCGTTCTTCTCGCAGCTCAGCTTCCCATCAAGCCCCTTCTCAGAGCTCTCCTTCAACTTCTCCTCGGCTTTCCTCACCTTAAAAGGCTCATAAACACTCAGGTTTATGGAATTTGTTTCTATTTCTCTCTTGACTTTGTTTTTCTCTACATTGCCTGAGATAGAGATTCCAGTTTTACTTGCATTTTCCCCTCCCAGAGCCTTTGATTTGTCATAATCTTGTTGGGGACCCGACCCTGCCAGCACATTCGATCGGAAACTGGAGCGTGTGACCTCCTTGTCAGGAGGATCGTCCACCTCAATTTTCTCATCATCATCGAACTCTTCAGCGCTGGAGATGGGGCTGAACTGGCTGAAGGCTGAGTCTTTCAAAGCTACCTCTGATGCAGGCGTGTCTCCTTTCAAGGACTTCGCTCCATCTTTTCCGTATGTGTCGAGAGAGGATGCTGTAAGGAAACCATTGTGAAGGCCGTTGCCAGTAGCACTGTGGCCCTCCTTCTCCACACCCTCTGAGGAGTCAATGCTGCGAACATTCTTGACGATCACGCTGACGCCAACGTCAGAGGACGAGGGAGTGTGAGAGTCGTCGTCAACGTGTGCGTTCTGCTTGATGTGACTGTCATGGTCATCATGTCCAGATTCAATAGCTGCTTTGGGATCGACCATATCTGGGATGTCAAATGCTGCCAGGAGGTCATCAAAGTCTGGGGTCTTCATATCCCCCATGGTCATGAATTTGATCAGATGTTCTATTAAAGGAACAGAAAAGAACTCCATCAGCAATTAATATTGGTAATGATAAGGTCAATCTCCCTTTAGAGTTCATACAAACACAGTGAAAAAGTAAGGCAGTGACTCCACTCTGTGTAACTACATAAACCTGAGTCAGTTCAACATCCCGTGAATATGACACGAGCCCTATCCAGACGGCTTCCGAGGCATGGAACAGGACCAGCATGGCTCCTACCTGAGCTCGGATAGCAGCCCTGTCCCAGCACCGACAGGGTGGAGACAGCAACCAGAAGCTGTCATTTGCCACTGGGTTGATCACACTGTTCTCACAAAAAGCTACTTCTCCAAACACATTTTCCTGTTCACATCACTGATCTCCACTGGCGCAGTCACCCTACTACAGTCTCCATCAGATTTGGAGCGCTACATGAAAAGAAGTGGGATACAATCAAGACACCACTCAGATTTCAAAATTCATCCCCAGAAGAAATGAGCATCCAAGTCCACCACAGGACAGCCACTAAGTGTGCTGTCTGCAGGGATTTCTTTTAATCCCTAATGAGCCATTCCATATATTTTTTTAAATTCCTGTTTTCCCAGTTAAAACTTGAGGGGAAGATGGAGTTTCAGGAAAATGGGCGTTTACGTTGCAGCCAGAGGAGGAGGACATGTGAATGAGCAGTTCTTGTGTCCCTCTGTAAGGACCATCCCCCAGCACAAGGAACATTGTGATAGGAAAACTCACTCCTCTGAGACCCCAGAGGCCTCTGCCTTAGGGCTCTGTGATTTTCTGGCATGTCCTTCGGTGAATGTGTACTTGTCTTGTTACCTACAGCCTGTAAGCTGCCTGGGGACAGACTACATGTCACTCACTTTGCACCATAAAGGCAAAGAATTAACAGAGCAAAAGTCAGGGCCACACACTGCAAATGTAACAGAACAGGCCTAGGCTCATGATGCAGGAGGCTAGGTAGCTCCAGACCAGGTCCTTCTGCAGTGGAGGTGGGTGAGCAGCCAGGCAGAAAGGGAAAATGGAAAGAAGGAAAGAGAAGAAGGAAGAAGAGAGGAGAATGAAGAGCAGGAGTGGGAAGGAAAACGAGCCAGAGCTGAGCTTGAGAAGCAGGCTGAAGGGTCTGCGGTGTTACTCCAAGATTCTGCTCTTCAGTGTCTACTGTTTTGCTCCTCTGCAGATCTGCTTTGGGGCTCTGAGAAGTTGTCCACATTTACTCAAGTATTTAATAATTATTGTTCCTTGCATAATTGGAAAAAGATCATGAAGTAAAACTCCTGGGATGGAGACAGAACTCACACACAAAAGAGATCATCATACTTTCCTGTGAAAACTCATACAAACCGCAAGTGTGGCCAATCCTGCTAAGACCCTCAGCATGCTACCTCACTTTGGGGCATATCCAAATGCTTCTAAGACTTAAGCTGGTGCTGGAGGTGGGAGAGCGGGCCACAGACCTTTAATCTCAGCTCTCAGGAAGCTGATCACTGTGAGTTGGAGGCCAGCCTGGAGCAAGACTGAGTTCCAGGTCAGCCTGAGCCACACTGAGACTCTACCCATAGACTTTGGGGAAATGGACTGCTAAGGGTGAAATAAGTAGGCTCCATGGGAACTGAAATGTCAATGATTCCACATGTGTCTCATGGGCTCTCCTTCTGCTGGTTTGCTTAGCCTGAGTACTGTGGTCACTGTTTTTGCTACTAGACCAGACAAGGAACAGCATACTGCCAATATCAATCTGCATCCCACACAGAAATGACCCAAGAAATGAGGGTGAACACTTCTAGAGTGAAAATATCTGAGAACTCACACCTTTGTGATTATGAGTTTCTCTTTAAAATGTAGCTCCAATGGCTGGAGAGATGGCTTAGCAGTTAAGATGCTTGCCTGCAAAGCCTAAGGACCCACATTTGACTCCCCAGATCCCATGTAATCCATATACACAAGATGACACAGGCCCAAGGTTTCACATGCACACAAGGTAGTACAGGCATCTGGAGTTCAATTACAGTGGCTGGAGGCCCTGGTGCAACAATTTAGCTCTCTCTCTTGCTCACTAAAAAAATAAAATAAAATAATGAGGCAAGATGGTGGTGTAGGAACCACCCCAAAGCAGCCTAGGGGAGAAAAAGAAAAGAAAAAAAAAAAAAAACCTCAGCAAAATACACTCTTCTACTAAAAAGTGAGGGGTATAAGAAATTACCAATGGCAGCAGAAAAGTAGGAGAGACACAGAGCCCACAGTCAGGCAGAAGCAGCTCCAGCAGCAGCGGCGGCACCAGGTCCGTAGAACCACAGCGGCAAGGTTTGGCTAAAGCTGCAGGAGAAGCCAGGTGAGGGGATTTTCCACTCACACCAGAGCTCTTCGCAAACTCAAGAAATGTGGAAAACCGCAGCAAACAACAGAGGAGCAGATCACTAGGTAGAGGATCACATGGACCAGTGGGAGAACTAGAGCCACCATCCATAGCCTCCCCTCCCCCACCGCCAGCGCCAATGCCAGCAAGCACCAGACACCAGGGGAAGGGAGCTCATAGTACCCAGCACCAGCAGTAATCCAAGTTACCAACAAAGGCAAGCCCATCAGGATCACAGCAGATTATTCAACACAAACTTTAAAAGCCAGAAGAGCTTGGAGCAATGTATTCCAAATTCTGAAAGATAACAACTATCAACCAAGGTTACTTTATCCTGCAAAACTAACCATTCAAATAGAGAAATAAGGACATTCCACAACAAAAGTAGGCTAAAGGAATATGTGAAGACAAAACCAGCTCTACAGAAAATACTTGAAAAAATCCTCCATGCTGAAGAGAAAAGAAAAGCATACATATAAAGAACCTGGAAAAAAACAAACAATACTCAAATACTAGTTAACACAAGAGAACAAAGGTAAAACCAAAAGAACTACAAAAAATAAAAGGCAAAAATAAATACACACCTTTCAATAATATCTCATAATATCAACAGCCTTAATGGCCCAACCAAAAGATATAGGTTTGTAGACTGGGTTAAAAAGCAGGATCCTTCAATTTGTGGCCTCCAAGAAACTCACCTTTCTACAAAGGATGGACACTATCTTAGGGTAAAAGGTTGGAAAACAGTGCTTCCAGAAAATGGACCTAGAAAACAAGCCGGGGTTGCTATCCTATTATCTGACAAGGTAGACTTCAGTCCATCATTAGTTAAGGAAAGATACGAAAGGTCACTTTATATTGATTATAGGCACACTCCAACAGGAGGCCATTACAATCCTAAACATATATGCACCTAACATGGGGGCTCCCAACTTCATCAAACAAATGCTATTAGAACTAAGGTCACCAAACACAGTGATAGTGGGAGACTTCAACATCCCACTCTCATCAATTGACAGGTCATCCCGGCAAAAAAAAATAAATAAGAGAGGCATCTGGATTAAATGAGGTCATAGAACAAATGGACCTAATAGATATATACAGGACATTTCATCCAAATGCTATACGATATACATTCTTTTCAGCAGCACATGTAAGATTCTCTAAAACAGACCATATATCACATGATCATCTCATTAGATGCAGAGAAAGCATTTGACAAAACCCAACATCCCTTCATGATAAAAGTCCTACAGAGACTGGGAATAGAAGGAACATATCTCAACATAATAAAGGCTGTTTATGACAAGCCGACAGCCAACATATTAATAAATAGGGAAAAATTGGAAGCTTTTCCACTAAAATCAGGAATAAGACAAGGGTGTCCACTATCCCCACTTTTATTTAATATAGTACTGGAAGTCTTAGCCATAGCAATAAGGCAAGAGATGCACATAAAAGGAATTCAAACTGGAAGAGATCAAGTTATCATTAGTTGCAGATGACATGATTCCATACATAAAGGACCCTAAAGACTCTACCAGCAAACTGTTAGAGCTGATAAACACCTACAGCCATGTAGCAGGATACAAAATAAATACACAGAAATCAGTAGCCTACCTATATGCTAACAACAAACACACAGAGGATGAACTCAGATTCAAAATCCAAAATTGCATCCAAAAAAAAAAAATAATAATGAAGACATGGCACATTTATACATCGGAGTTCTACTCAGCAGTAAAGAGCATTTTTGGCATTTTTATCAAATATTAGGTGGCTATAGGTACCTGGACTTACATCTAGGTCCTCTACTCTGTTCTATTGATCTACATGTCTGCTTTTGTGCCAGTACCATGCTGTTTTTGTTACTGTGGTTCTGAAGTATAGGTTAAAATCAGGTATGGTAATACCACCAGCCTTATTTTTATTGCTCAGTATTGTTTTAGATATTCAAGATTTTTTGTGATTTCAAATGAATTTTTGGATGCCGTATGATTTATTTATATCCTCTTATATTTTGATTAGCCCTCCCTCCACCTCTCCTTTACTCAGTCTGTTCCCCTGACCTCACTTTGGGCCTTTTCACTCCCATTAATCTATTCTTTTATTTAAGTACCCCCTTCCCTTCCTTTGTCTTCCCTATATATCTCTTTTCTAGCTTACTGGACGGTGACATCTCTGTTTGCAAATAAATAAAAATATTTCCTGGGTGTGGTGGCATGCACATTTAAAGAAAAAAAGCTAAAATGAAGTTGAACGTTAGGTGCAAAATGTGGGGAATGATAAATCTGTCAGCTATTACAGCCATGTTAAGGACCCCCCCAGAGAATAAGCCCTGAGTATCACCGTCATTCTCATGCATCCCACTGCTGAGGCCAAGTGAACGCCCATAAAATGCTGTATTCAAGAACCAGCATGTGGCCAAAGGGCATACAGGTTACAGATTTTGGAAAGCTCAAAAGAATGAAATCGGGTTGGGGGTGGCTCAGAGGAAGCAAGCTAGGTCTGATCCTCCCAACCCCCAGCACTAAAGGACAGAGGGACACAGAACCCCAAGCTGTCTCTCTGAACCACTGCTGCACATGGGGAAACTAGGCAGGATGTGGGCTCTGGGCATCCCCAGTGGTGGCTGGGCCTACATGCCTCCAGCTTCTCTTCTCAGCTAGGTGGGACGTGAGCTCTGGTCATCCCCTGTCGTGGCTGGGCCAATGTGCCTCTAGCTTGTCTTCTCAGCTAAGCGGGACACAGGCTCTGGTCATCACCTGTGGTGGCTGAGCCAATGTGCCTCTCGCTTGTCTTCTCAGCTAGGTGCATTTACATCTTGGGCTCTCTTTGACAGGCTAACGGAAACACATTATAGCTCCCCACTGCTCACCCCAGAGGGCAGTCAGCTCAAGAACAGTAAGAAAGCCACAGCAGGTAATTCAACTCTCGCTGGGCGGCAGGCTTGGGACTGACAACCACCAGCCATGACAGAGCTAGCAGGCCAGGCGCGTTAAACCAAGTCTGAATCACTGGCGCTTTGGCTTGGTGCTGCTGGCAGGTGTTCTTGCGAGGATCTGCAATCATCCACCCGCCTGCCTCTGAGGCCTGCTTGCCTGGGTCACCTCCACAGGACTGCCGCATTTTGTCAGGCAGTCTCTGCCACCACACTACAAGCATAATGTCCTGCCGACCCATCTCAAGCAAGAGGCAAGGTCTGGCAGCCCCAGAGAGGCCCCTCCTAGCCTGCCACACAAGAGGAACCTTCCATTTAACATGAGAAAGCTGTGTGTTCTGATAATACCCATGCAGCTGCCTGGTAACTAGTGCCTCAGGGCTCCATTTAGCAGAAATGGTAATGACAGTGATACCATGTCTGATCTGCTGGGCAGTGAGGGAGGTATAAGAAAAGTGAGATTTCTACCTTTTAATTCTTACCCTATGGTGGCATAAATGAATTCCCAAACACATTATTTAATAAAATTCCCATCTTTAGAGAGGTACATTTCATTGTTTTCATCTCCAGGAGGCTGCCAACACTTCCTCTTATTTTAATCCTGACTTACTGGGACCAGCCTAGGGAAAATCATTTTATAGTTTACACCGAGAGGGGGTAGTTGGGAAAGAGTCTACAAGCTACTAAAAATAGGACTGTTTGGGAACCAAAATAAATGAGGAAACTCAATTATGGTTTTAAAAGCTTTAGAGAGGTGATGGATCATTTTGCACCAAGTAGTAGGAAAAATGGAATGACCTCCAACAAATAAGAATATGGTTTCCTGGCAGAGGAAACACTTAGAAGTTGTTGGAAATTCCAGTCTTATGTGTCCTGGTTTTATTCCTCCTAACATTGTCCTTTCTGAAATTCCAAGTATACCCACATTTTGTTGAAACCTTGAAGATTTTAAAATTCTGTCTAGCTGAGTGTGGTAGTACAAACCTTTAATCCCAGCACTCAGGAGGAAGAGGCAGAAGTAGGAAAATCCCTGTACATTCAAGGCCACCCTGAGACTACACTGTGAATTCCAGGTTATTCTGGGCTACAGCAAGACCCTACCTCAAAAAAACAAAATTAAAAAATTCCTCTTGGTGGGGGAGGGGGAGCTGGAGAGATGGCTCAGCAGTTAAGGCACTTTCCTACAAAGCCTAAAGACCTGGGTTCTATCCCCAGTATCCATGTAAAGCCAGATGCACAAAGTGGAACATGTGTCTGAAGTTTGTTTGCAGTGGCTAGAGGCCCTGGTACGCCCATTTTCTCTGTCTATCCCTATTTTATGTCTCTCTGATTGTAAATAATATAAATATATTTTTAAAAGAAAAAGACAAGGCACTGGCAATATGATTTCTCAGTGCTTAGAGATGCTTGCTTGTAAAGTCCGCCAGCCTGGTTTCAATTCCCCCATACCCATGTAAAGCCCAATGCACATTGTGATGGTTTGAATGTATGGTCCCACAGACTCAAGCAGTTTTGTTTTTTTCACTCTAGCCCAGGCTGACCTAGATCTCACTCTGAAGTTCTAGGCTGACTTTGAACACACAGAGATCCTGCCTCTGCTTCTAGAGTGCTGAGACTAAAGACATGGACCACCACGTCTAGATCAAGTCTAACTATCCATCTATCTATCTGACTATCTATCTATCTATCTATCTATCTATCTATCTATCTATCTATCTATCTGACTATCTATCTTTCTATCTATCTATCTATCTATCTATCTATCTATCTATCTATCTATCTATCAATTAATCATCTATTAGAGAAAAAGTCAGAGGGAGAGAAAGAATGGGCATGCCAGGGTCTCCAGCCACTGCAAAAGAACTCCAACTCATGGGTCACCATGTGCATGTGGCTTACGTGGGTTCTGGGAGATCAAACCTGAGTCCCTAGGCTTCGTAGATAAGTGCCTTAACCCCTAAGACATTTCTGCAACCCTCAGGCATTTTTTTAAATTAAGATTGAGCTTGCAACTTGAGTCTCCAGACAGTGGAGCCCTGCTGGGCAAGAGATGTTTCACTGGGGGCCAACCTTGTAGTCCAGCCCTACTACGTATGTAAACAGCAGTTCGAGCTCTGCCTGTCTGGCGACGTCTCTCTGCTGTGCATCTATGGAAGTGAGCCAGCTTCTTCCGCCATGATGATGTTCCCCTGGAATCTGTCAGCCTGAAATAAACCCTTTCCTCCTACAAGCTGCTTCTGGTTGGGTGTTTGTCCAGCAATAAAGAGGAAATTGCAGGGCAGGAAAGATGGCTTAGTGGTTAAGGCACTTGCTTGTGGAAGCCTAAGAACTCATGTACAAATATTCAGGTCCCAAATAAGCCAGACACAAAGTGACGCAAGTACATAATGTCACACATGTGCACAAGGGGTGCACAAATATATGCAGTTTGTTTGCACCAACAGAAGGCTCTGGTGCACCCATTCTCATTCTTTCTCTCTTCTTCTGTCTCAAATAAAAAATAAAAATAAAATAAAAAGAAGTTAACCAGGTGTGGTAGTGTATGCCTTTAACCCCAGCATTCAGGAGGCAGAGGTAGGAGGATCACTGTGAGTTTGAGGCCACCCTGAGACTACATAGTGAGTTCCAGGTAGCCTGGGCTAGAGCAAAACCCTACCTCAAAAGGAAAAAAAAAAAAAAAAAACAACAAAACTGCAACACACATAGTGGCATCCGGAGTTCATTAGCAGGTGCAGGGGCAAGCAGCCGTGGTGTACCCAAAACTCACCCACTCTTTAAAATAATACATATATATACACACATACAAAATATTACTTTCTGTATGTGGGGGAAAGGGAATATAAGTCCAACCCAAGGGGAATATGGCCAATATGCAATATGTTCATTCATATGGTAAAGTTCACATTAAAAAAAAGTTAAAAGTCCAACCCAAGAATGTAAAAAAAGGATTACCTTCCAGCCAGCCACAGGTAAGAAACCTGGCACACCGAATACAGTTCTCCTCAACACTGGCACCCTGCAGAGGCAGGGGCAGGGCTGAGGGCATGGCCTACTGAGGACAGAACTCCATTTCTGAACAGTCTACTCCAGCCTAACACTGAGCAAGCATGGCTCCCACACAGGAGAAACAACAGAACACACCTGAGCATGCAATTAGCACATGAAGTCACCACTGTCCAGAAGAGCTGTGCGCTGCTCTCATGAATCCCAGTCGTATCAATTATGGATACACAAACTGCTATTTGGCCAAAGCAGTGTGCTTTCTTCTCCAGTTCACAATATTCCTGACCTGAAATGTGGCCCATGTGACCCTTCAAATTGCTTCTGGAAACATAAACATGGCTGCTGGCTAATGCCCTTCCTGTAGTTAGAATCTATTTGTCCCAGAGGTTCTACAGACAGGCCCTACACAATCCCTTCTTTGGGAGCAGCTGAGAAATAGTGTCCCCACAGACCAAACCTGCCCCAAAGTCCCACGGGCTCCCGGCCCACAAGCCTTCTGGCCTTCTGAGGAAAAGTCCGAAGGGCTCTCAGTTCTCGAAGAGCTCTCCGCCCGTGCACCCTCTGGTCCCCTAAGGAAAAGGGCCTGGCTGTCATGGATCCCACTTGCCCTCCCATCAGGGCTCAATGCCATGTAGCACCAAATACCCTTCATCACAAACGCCATCCTGCCAGGCACAGAGGCTGTTTCAAACCCTTCTCTAGTCCAGACCACACCCCTTTCTTTCAGACCACACCCCTTTCCTTTAGGCAAGAATGCTCCCTAGGTGCTTCCTTCCTCCAGTCAAATGCCATCTGGCCTTCCATCTGGCCTTGCCCAACCAGACCTTCCACAAGGAACCTGGGAGGCGTCTCCCATTTTGTGTCACTCCTGTCACCTGTTGGCACGGGGGATCCCTCCCGTGTCACAAAGCCCCACTGACCAACTTTCTCAACACTGGGACAAATCCTACCACTTGTCTGCCCTTGACAGGGCCTGGTGAAAACCCAGAGAGTAGGAGAGAATTTGGAGAGTGACATCTAATTTATGTGATGACAGATCTCCGGTGGTGGAGATTTGCTTCTATGCATCTGTCAAACTCCAAAGGAAAGAAAAAAAAAAAAAAAAACAAGCAGGGATGGGAGGGGAGATTCAAAATGAAACAACTGTAACAAGACCCTCATCACACCCTAAGTGAGTAATGTGACCCCTGTCGTTCTCCAAGTCAGTAATATGACCCTCATGACGCTACAAGTATTATGACTCTCCCAGTGAGTAGCGTGACCGCACAGAGCTAGCTGAGCCGAGCTACCTGGAGAGCAGAGCTCTGAGTGCGCACTGTGAGGGTTCACGGAGGCGCTGCGGGTTCTGACAGGGGAGGCAATCGAGCTGGCAGTACTGAGATGACATTTCTTACTAAGCATATGAAAACTAATGCAGGGCACTAACTTTAAAGAAAACTGGGTAAAAGGCACATGGAAACTACTATGTTTGCAACTTTTCCATAAGTATCAATTATTTCTTTTTTAGTTTTTTAAATACTTATTTACTTGACAGAGAAAGAGGGAGAGAGAGAATGGGCACACCAGGGCCTCCAGACACTGCAAAACGAACTCCAGATACATGCACCACCTTGTGTATGTGGCTAACGTGGGGTCCTGGGGAATAGAACCTGGGTCCTTTGGCTTCGCAGACAAACACCTTAACCGCTAAGCCATCCCCCCAGCCCAAGTATCAATTATTTCAAAATGACAATTCAGGGCTCCTCCAAGCTTACACTGTCCTCCTCCTCCTGTCTTCCTCTTTGTCCTCCTACAAGCTTACACAAAAGCCCCATGTCCCTCCAAACTGTTCTCACCAAGCTTACACGGAACCCCCATGTCCCTCCAACCTGTCCTCCTGCAAGCTTACACGGAACCCCCATGTCCCTCCAACCTGTCCTCCTGCAAGCTTACACAGAAGCCCCATGTACCTCCGACCTGTCCTCATCCAAGTCCTGTTAGTGTTTTGCCAATGGCATTTACCTTCCTGAGGAGAACATGACCTTGCCAAGCTGAAGAATGCTGACTGCGATACATAAGAGTGAATGTTGAATTTGTCTGAGTTAAGCAGACTTTTTTTTTTCGAGGTAGGGTCTCACGCTGGCCCAGGCTGACCTGGAATTCACCATGGAGTCTCAGGGTGGCCTCGAACTCATGGCGATCCTCCTACCTCTGCCTCCTGAGTGCTGGGATTAAAGACATGCACCACCACGCCCAGCTCAACAGATTTTTTTCACAACCTCTATTATACTAATGAAGATTGTAAATCTCCACAAAAGCAAGATGACAGACCCCTGATTCTGGTCACCATGCTGATCATCCCCATCAGAAAATAGAGGCCTAAACCAGGTCAACCAGGTTGCAGCACCTCAGCCACTGTGTGTGACAAGATTTAGCAACCCTGGGTGTAAGCCACAGTGTGAACCCGAGAGCTTCAGTGCACATGGATTGGGAAGGGAAGATGGGCAAGCAAGCCTCTCCCCTGTACGGGTGACTACAAATAATGCACGAAGTTCCCCAGGGTCGCCTCACACACACACACACACCAAAAAAAAAAAAAAAAAAACTGAAAACAGGCCTGAAGAGATGGCTTAGTGGTTAAGGTGCTTGCCAGTGAAGCCTAAAGATCCAGGTTAAATTCTCCAGAAGCCAGACGTGCAAGGTGATGCTTGTGTTTGGAGTTCACTTGCAGTGGCTAGAGAACCTGGTGTGCCCATGCCCCTCACCCCAAATAAATAAATAAAATTTAACTTAAAAAATGAAAGTATTGCCAGGTTTAATCCTAGCACTTTGGAGGCAGAGATAGGAGGATCACTGTGAGTTCAAGGCCACCGTGAAACTACTTAGTGAATTCCAGGTCAGCCTGGGCTAGAGAGAGACCCTACCTCTAAAAACAAGACTTTTTCTAAAGTCTTTCTCTCTTCCATATATATATTTGCAATCAGAGAGAGAGAGAGAGACAGAGACAGACAAGAGAGTGGGTACACCAAGATCTCCAGCCCCTGCCAATGCTCTGTGCATCTGCAGTGGGTCCTAGGGAATCGGTCCTTAGACTTAGCAGGCAAGCGCCTTACCAGCTGACCCATGTCTCCAACCCCGCTATCCCTTTTCTCCGCCCCTAAGACAAAGCTTCATCTAGTCAGCTGACAGGAGCCTCAGAAGCCCCGTAGGTTCCCGGAAACAGCTGATTCCAGGTATGGACCTGTGAAGCCTCTGGTGAAGAGCCAGACAACAGGCAGGCCCCAACTGTGCAGAGCAGCTCCCTGTGGCTTTTCACAGGCCCATCCTTCAAGCTGATGGTCTAACATGAACTGAGATAGGAGGATCACCACAAGTTCAAGGCCAGCCTGGGCCACAGAGGGAGCTCCAGGTCCATGTGGACTTGAGTGAGATCCCCCCCATCTCAAAAAACAAAAAGGGGCTGGTGACTGTTGCCTGGTGACCACTGCGGGGAGCCCAGCAACAGTGCAGCCTTCCTCAGGACTCAGCTCCCACTACTGGCGGGTCCAGGTGGTGCTCAAGCTGGCCTGGCACTTCAGCGAAGAGGAAGCATTGCTACCCACTGGCTGCCAGGCAGTGACCAGGGCCTTGTAAACAGCACAGATCGCAGGCTGAAGCGGGCACCTGAGAACCCTCTGGATTAGCAATGACAGCTGCACTCCCGGAACATGGTTTACAACCCAGCATCCACTGTGACTGCCATCCAGAGCCTGCTGCAGACCAACGGGAAGGACTTGCAGGCCTGGCTGTCTCTGAACCACACTCACATGTTTGGTTGCTTTGACCAAGAGGAGGCAGCCTTGGGTTGTCTGGAGTGCAGCAGGCCACTAATGCTGTGGACCGGAAGAGGCTTTCTCCTAAGCAGCACAGCTTAGGAGCAAAGCAAGTGTCTCACTGACGTGAGTCTGGTACATGTTTATTTGCATGGCAGCCACAGGCCTGAGAAAAGGCTTTGTCTTCTGTCAAGGGCACAGCCACAGAACTGCCCTGGATAGGCTGTTCACATACAGCCTTGATGCTCCTGTGTACACACGATGATTGCCCCTTGGATTAAAAAGGGAGCTATAGCCGGGAGTGGTGGCACACACCTTTAATCCCAGCACTTGGGAGGCAGAGGTAGGAGGATCGCCGTGAGTTCGAGGCCACCCTGAGCCTCCATAGCGAATTCCAGGTCAGCCTGGGCTAGAGTGAAACCTTACCTCAAAAAGCCAAAAAAAAAAAAAAAAAAAAAGGAGCTATGTCTTCTCTTAATATTCATACTCTTATATTAATGCTACTCTCATTTTTTGGTAGAGAATCTTCTCTTTTCAGATGGCAGTGACTTTGGGATGACTCAGAAGGCATCATGGTGCTGGAAAGAAGTGACAGGAGTTCTCAGCACTATAATATCTCTATCACACCTTCCAAGGCTCAGGGTCTATTGTGGAAGAGGTGGCACAAAGAATGTAAGAGCCAAAAAGAAAGAGTAGGACTCCTTATAATGTGCTCCCCCCAGACACAAAATGGCCTGATATCCATGACCTCGCAGTGTCTGACACTACCTACATAAGACCATCATAATAGGAGGAAAAAATCATGACATCAAAATAAAAGAGAGGCTGATTGAGATGGGGAGGGGATATGGTGGAGAATGGAGTTTCAAAGGGAAAAGTGGGGGGAGGGAGGGTACTACCATGGGATATTTTTTATAATCATGGAAAATGCTAATAAAAATTTTAAAAAAATAAAAAATTAACTTGAAACAAAAAAAGGGGGGGAGCTATGAACAAACTTTTAGAATTTTTTTGTTTATTCATTTATTTATTTTGGTTTTTCGAGGTAGAGTCTCACTCTGGCTCAGGCTGACCTGGGATTCACTATGTAGTCTCAGGGTAGCCTGGAACTCACAGCAATCCTCCTACCTCTGCCTCCTGAGTGCTAGGATTAAAGGCATGAGCCTAGTTTAGAATTGTATTTGGAACTGAAATAAAAGATAAAACAGTAGAAGAACAAGGTCAAGGAAATTAGGATATCTCTCGGAAGGTAGAAAAGAAATATTTCAGAGATTCAGGGAGAGAGCACTTCCCTAGCATGAGGCCCCAGGGTTCAATCCCCAGTATCAGAAAGAAAATAGGGACTGGAGAGACAACTTACAGGTTAAGGTGCTTGCCTGCTAAGCTTAAACACCCAGGTTTGATTCCCCAATACCCACATAAGCCAGATTCACAAAATGGCACGTGTATCTGGAGTTCATTTTCAGTGGCTGTAGGCCCATTCTCTCTATCTGCCTCTTTCTCTCTGTCTCCAATAAATAAATAAAATATTAAAAGATAGAAAATAGATAATACAAGAAAAAAAAAATCATGAAGCCCACCTTTAATCCCAGAACTAGAGAGGCAGAGGTAGGAGGATCACGGTGAGTTCGAGGCCACGCTGAGACTATATAGTGAGTTCCAGGTTAGCCTGAGCGAGAGTGAGACCCTACCTCGAAAAAAAAAAATTTTCATGAAAATCAGAAGTTCAACCCCACTGACCCAAAATCTGACTAAGTAATGCCCAGAAAGAGAAAGTGCAAAGAGGTGTCACCACAGAAATGAAAGGGACATGCTCCCAGGCCGAAATGGACGTGTAGGGCCACTAGATAGAATGCAGGCAGCCTGCCTCCACATGCGCCTCACATAACCGCACATACTCTTTTACTACAAACATGCTCCCTTCTTTCTCTGAGCAGCCCAGCTTGGCACCTCTACCCGATGCCCCCCACCTCCACACACCCAATGGAAAGGTCCACATTGCACACCCAGGGAGTCAGAACCAGCAGCTCCACCTTGTCACCCAGCACAGGTGTGACGGTGCGACCACACTGTCCCCATGACAGCCAGACATACCCGCCTTGCTCACCCAGCTCAGGTGTGACGGTGCGACCACACTGTCTCCATGACAGCCAGACACACCCGCCTTGCTCACCCAGCTCAGGTGTGACGGTGCGACCACACTGTCCCCATGACAGCCAGACACACCCGCCTTGCTCACCCAGCACAGGTGTGACGGTGCCACCACACTGTCTCCATGACAGCCAGACACACCCGCCTTGCTCACCCAGCTCAGGTGTGACGGTGCCACCACACTGTCCCCATGACAGCCAGACACACCCGCCTTGCTCACCCAGCTCAGGTGTGACGGTGCCACCACACTGTCCCCATGACAGCCAGACACACCCGCCTTGCTCACCCAGCTCAGGTGTGACGGTGCGACCACACTGTCCCCATGACAGCCAGACACACCCGCCTTGCTCACCCAGCTCAGGTGTGACGGTGCCACCACACTGTCCCCATGACAGCCAGACACACCCGCCTTGCTCACCCAGCTCAGGTGTGACGGTGCCACCACACTGTCCCCATGACAGCCAGACACACCCGCCTTGCTCACCCAGCTCAGGTGTGACGGTGCGACCACACTGTCCCCATGACAGCCAGACACACCCGCCTTGCTCACCCAGCTCAGGTGTGACGGTGCGACCACACTGTCCCCATGACAGCCAGACACACCCGCCTTGCTCACCCAGCTCAGGTGTGACGGTGCGACCTCACTGTCCCCATGACAGCCAGACACACCCGCCTTGCTCACCCAGCTCAGGTGTGACGGTGCCACCACACTGTCCCCATGACAGCCAGACACACCCGCCTTGCTCACCCAGCTCAGGTGTGACGGTGCGACCACACTGTCCCCATGACAGCCAGACACACCCGCCTTGCTCACCCAGCTCAGGTGTGACGGTGCGACCACACTGTCCCCATGACAGCCAGACACACCCGCCTTGCTCACCCAGCTCAGGTGTGACGGTGCGACCACACTGTCCCCATGACAGCCAGACACACCCGCCTTGCTCACCCAGCTCAGGTGTGACGGTGCCACCACACTGTCCCCATGACAGCCAGACACACCCGCCTTGCTCACCCAGCTCAGGTGTGACGGTGCGACCACACTGTCCCCATGACAGCCAGACACACCCGCCTTGCTCACCCAGCTCAGGTGTGACGGTGCCACCACACTGTCCCCACTGTCCCCATGACAGTCAGGCCCAGGCACTAACTACCCAGAAGGCCTCTCCCCAGGGCTGGTGCTCTCTGAATCCATTCCTCTCAAGATTAAAAGCAGACATTTTTGTTTTATTTTGTTTTGGTTTTGAGGTAGGGTTCTAGCCCAGGCTGACCTGGAATTCACTCTATAGTTCCAGGCTGGCCTCAAACTCATAGCAATCCTCCTGCCTCTGCCTCCCAACCACTGGGATTAAAGTCATCTTCCACCACACCTGGCAGACAGAATGATTGGAAGCTGGTTTTCTCTCAGTTAGCACCTGGGAGTCCTAGGAAAGAGCCAGGTAGGGAACAGGCCTGAGTGCAGGTCACCGCTTCTGCTGCGGGCTGCCAGAGGAAACTTGGGCCTAAAATGACAAGCATGGCGGCACCCATCATCTCAGCACTGGGAGGCACGACAGCAGCAAGCTCCAGGCCAACCAGGGCCATACAGTGAGACTCTGTCTCAAAAGGAAGGACAGAAAGGAACAAGAATGAGATGGAGGAGGGGAGGGGAATCCCAACAAGCTGGGCACCCACCTAACTGAGCTCAGCAATTGCCTCTGCCCAGGAAGTAAGATAGGGCGGTGTGAGGTTGGTCGCAACTCAACAGTTACTCCGGGAAGTCTGCTCTGCTCAGACTCCGCAGGGTCCGCTGCCACCCTAGGGCCGCACCAGCAAAGCCAGCTCTCGCTCCAGCTCATGAGTCCAGGCATCAAGCCGGGCTTGATGGCACATGCCTTTGATCCCAGCACTCAGGAGACAGAGATAGGAAGATCACTATGAGTTTGAAGACTGCCTGACTGAAATGAGAGTAAGTGCCAGGTCAGCCAGGGCTAGCGTGAGACCCTACCTGGGGTTGTGGGGTTGGGGGAGGAATTAGCCCAGTCATGTGTCCCAACCTGAGAGCATCTGTCAGACTCTGCTATGAAGAGAAATGAAGGGAGAGGAGGCTATAGGCCCTAGAAAACACTAGTCCAGGCCAGACAGAGCTTGATTTAAACTTTTAAAATATTTAGCCATATGATACATACACCTTTAAAATATTTAAATGTACCTTTTAAATATTTAATTATGCCATTTCAATATTTCGCCATCTGGTCTCCATTTATACTCTTGCCCCAGGTCTCACAAACACCAAGGGCCAGCAGGAAGACAGTCTAATTGTTCCTTCTTGATGTACTGAGCAGAAAAGGTGCCTTGTTCCAGGACATATGGCTAGTAAGTGGTGGGGGACAGATTAGAATCTAGATTTTTTGCCTCTTTGTGACCGCAGACATCTAAAATTAAGTCCAAATTTAGTGATACAAGCATATTATTTAGAAATAAGTAGTTAACAGCCGGGTGTGGTGGCACACTCCTTCAATCCCAGCACTTGGGAGGCAGGGGTAGGAGGATCACCGTGAATTTGAGGCCATCCTGAGACTACATAGTTAATTCCAGGTCAGCCTGGGCCAGAGTGAGACCCTACCTCCAAAAAACAAAAAAAAAAAAAAAAAAGAAAAAGAAAAAAAAGAAGTAGTAAAGAAACACATTGAGAAGTTCAAATTAACCACCTACAGGAATTATAACTGGAATGCTCTATTACTATCAGTATATGTATTATTCAAAGAAAAAAAAATATTTAAAACAAAGAGGGCTGGAGAGATGGTTTAGTGGTTAAGACACTTTCTAGCAGAGCCAAAGGACCTAGATTCGATTTCCAAGTACCCACATAAAGCCAGATGCACAAGTTGGTGAATTCATCTGGAGTTTGTTTGCAGTGGCTGGAGGTCCATTTCTCTGTCTCTTTCTGCCTCCCCCCAACAAATAAATATGTTTAAAAAAAATTTAAGTATTAAGGGCTGGGCTGGTGAGATGGCTTAGCGGTTAAGGCATTTGCCTGCAACGCCAAAGGAGCTCAATTTGATTCCCCAGGACCCACGTAAGCCAGCTGCACAAGGTGGCACATGTGTCTGGAGTTCACTTGCAGTGGCTGGAGGCCCTGGTATACCCATTCTCTCTCACTCTCCCTCTCCCTCTTTCCCTCTCTTGCTCTCTCAAATAAATAAATAAATTTTTAAAAAGAGAGAGAGTTAGGGGCTAGAGGGATGGCTTAGCAGTTAAGGCACTTGCCTGCAAAGCCTAAGGACCCAGGTTTGATTTCCCCAGGACCCACATAAGCCAGCTACACAAGGTGGCACATGTGTCTGAAGTTCGTTTGCAGTGGCCATTCATTCTCTCTCTCTTTTCTCTCAAATAAATAAAAATTTAAAAATGTAAATAAATCATTCTGCTCCTTCAGCTTAATTCCTCCAAAAACACACAATATATAACTTGTGCTTTTTCTAATGCAAATGCAAGCCCAGCATATCAGGAAACAACTTCATTTACTATACATAGCCTCAGAGAGCATTTAGTGTGGCCTCAAAACTGCGCAATGAAATACAACAAATGTTAAGTACAGAAACCCAGAAATTGTGAGCTTATGTTACAATCTAATTCTGTGAATGTGAGGGAAATGTATTAGATGGCATTTTCTTTTTAACTCTCCCTCCCTCAATGCATTTAAGACCCACTTACCCAATGGGTTTGTTTGTGGGAGGGTGGATGTGTTTTATATAATGGGAAAGAGGTGGGAAGGGAAGGCAAGCTTTAAGAATCTGAGCATTTTTAGATGATTTAATATTCCAGAACACTGTATAGCTTAGAAAATGATCTGCTAATCCAAGCACACAGGAGCCGCTCTGTGAGGCTCACCAAACCTGAAGTCCACTTAATGACATTAACAACAATCCCCTTGAAGACCAAGACCAGGATTGAAGAAAATCCCAACCCAAAGAACATTTTGTCTAACCATTCAAGCCCTGGGGGAAAACAGAAAGGAAAAAGAAAAAGAAAAAAAGCTTGCAAGCTAAGATTTGACCCGGCACAGCTGGGGCGTGGAAGAGCCCAGCCGTGTGGCCTTCGAGACCCCGCGCAGGCAGGCTGAGAGCTGCAGGGCTGGGCCTGCCTCACACGGAGCCTGGCAACACCCTTGTTCAAGTCCTTCCAACCCAGTCTTGTGAACAGCGATGCAAATCACACTGTTGGTCTGCCATGAATTAAATGTGCCTAAAGGGGGGCTCCAAGTGGTTTGTACTACAGTAAGGCAGACATGTGAGAACCAAAGGAGAGGCAGAGGTATGTTCCCATATTGAGCTGGGTGACTGGACAGAAGAAATGGGTGAGAGGGTGGACAGACGAGTGGATGCAGGGAAGGGGAGACAGGATATGGTATGTGCTGCAACCCTCTTTCTTTGCCCATCTTCTTTCTCATCACACAGGTGGTGAGCTGTCTGGGTCCCAGGAGACCCCACAGGTGAGCCCAGTGCTTAGGAAGGTTTCCAGAAGAGGCAACTTCAAAGGCTAGATGCAGATGTTTACTTCAGTTTATGTTAGGGATGATAAAAGTTTTACTGAGAGTAACAGTGATTATGCCACTCAACTATATTTGGAAAATGAGGAGATCGAGATAGGGTCTTATGCTAGCTCAGGCTGACCGGGAACTCACTCTGTAGTCCCAGGATGGCCTCGAACCCATGGCAATCCTTCCTCAGCCTCCTGAGTGCTGAGGTTAAAGGTGTGTACCACCACACCTAGCATAAACTATATTCTTATGAATAATTAAATGTATGTAATTTTTACTACAATTAAAAAAAAAAGAGTGGAACATGGTTGCACACGCCTTTAACCCCAGCACGCAGGAGGCAGAGGTAGGAAGATCACCTTGAGTTCAAGGCCACCCTGAGACTACATAGTGAATTCCAGGTCAGCCTGAGCTAGCATGAGACCCTACCTTGAACCCCGCCCCCCATAAAAAAGGGGGCTTAAGGCCCTGAGCTACATCCCTAGCACTACAGAAAAATAAGTAAAATGTTCATTTGCCCAGAAGGACTGTTTTGATTCCTAGCACAAGAGAAAGAGAGAGGAGGAGAGAATGATCATGCCAGGGCCTCCTGTGACTACAGATGACTCCAGAAACACGGGCCACATTGTGCAGAATCAAGCCTGGGCCACCAGCACTGCTGAGACATCTCGCCTGCTCTTAGAAATGTATTCTGCTGTTTGCCCCTTTGTGATGGTCAAGAACACGCCTTCCCTAGCCGTAAGCGCCGTGGCCCTGCAACGCGCTCGTACACGAGCAAGAGAGGAGCAGGTGGGGGCAAGCCCTGCCCTCTACCGTGACTTCACCAGGCACATTGTGGGCTGTGGGCTGGCCACAGGCAAGAGCCAGCTTCACCCAGCACGTAGGCAAATAACGTTTAAACTGGATCCTTTTTGTTTGTTTTTATTTATTTGAGAGCAACAGAGAGAGAAAGAGGCAGATAGACAGTGAATGGGCACGCCAAGGCCTCTAGCCACTTTACACAAACTCCAGATGTATGCACCTGCTTGTGCATCTGGCTTACGTGGGTCCTGGGGAACTGAACCTCGAACTGGGGTCCTTAGGCTTCACAGGCAAGTGCTTAACCGCTAAGCCATCTCTCCAGCCTTTTTTTTTTTTAAATTGGATTCTTACATAGTCTCAGGCTGGCCTTGGACTAGCAGTCATCCTCCTACCTCAGCCTCCCAAGTGCTGGGATTAAAGGCGTGCACCACCGGGCCTAAGCTGAATTCTTAAGTGCAAGACTTCCCCAAAGCTTTATTCTGACACCCCATTGAGACTTTTTTTTTTTTTTTGGTTTTTCGAGGTAGGGTCTCACTCTGGCTCAGGCTGACCTGGAATTCACTATGTAGTCTCAGGGTGGCCTCGAACTCTCGGTGATCCTCCTACCTCTGCCTCCCGAGTGCTGGGATTAAAGGCATGCGCCACCACGCCTGGCCCCCATTGAGACTTTTAATAGCAGTATACATTCTGACTGGCAAAGGAAGGCTGTAGCACGAAATGTTTAGCAAAGCTCTCTAACCCCTATGTCCTTTCTCCCCAAGAGCATCTCAGGGTGCACTATGCTTCTGGGGAAGTACTTACTCTACCTTCCTGATGGGCTCTGCTGGTTTGCAGCAAGTACGCAGCAGAGGCAGCCGGGCTCTGTGGAAGACGTGGCCGCTGCTCAGCAGAGGGACACTGATACCTTCTGTGACTGGCGCCCTGTGGACAGTCCACGATGGACAAGTCACTGCAGGTCAAGCCATAACAACAGTGTAGAAGAGACACCAAACCGGAGCCTCTGCCAAAGGCCCTGTGCCACGGGGGTGCTGGGGAAGGAGGGACAGGCTCAGGTAGTTTCCTTGCCCTTTCCTGCTGGTATAAGCCACAAGTGGGGGCTGGAAAGATGGCTTAACTGTTAAGGGAGATGGCTTAACGGTTAAAGTACTTGCCTGCAAAGCCAAAGGACCCTGGTTCAATTCCCCAAGACCCATGTAAGCCACATGCACAAAGGAGCACATGTGTCTGAAGTTCATTTGCAGTGACTACAGACCCTGACATACCCATTTTCTCGCTCGCTCTCTTTCTTTCACTCATTTGCCTTTTTCTCACTCAAATAAATAAATAATTTTTTTTAAGCCTCAAGTGACCAGGCGTGGTGGTGCACGCCTTTAATTCCAGCACTCAGGAAGCAAAATAGGAGGATTACCTTGAGAATACAGAATAAATTCCAGGACAATTTAGGCTAGAGTGGGACCCTACCTTGAAACCACCCTCCCCCCCCCAAAAAAAAGCCACAAGTGGGCTGGAGAGATGGTTAGCAAGTAAGGTGCTTGCCTGCAAAACCTAATGACCCAAGTTCAATTCCCCAGTTCCAATGTAAAGCCAGATACACAAAGTGGCACATGCATTGCAGTGGCTAGAGACCCTTATGCACCTTGTGCGCCCTTTTTCTCTCTCTCTCTTTCTCTGCTTGCAAATAAAGAAAAATAGCCACAAGTAATGCAGAAAAGTCACTCTCCATAGCTAATTTTGGGAACAGACCACACTACCCACTGGGTGTCCAATCAAGCCAAAGATTCAGAGGACTTCCACTTATCTTATTGTCTTGTCTTAGATGTGAAGTGTTCAGTCTTCACACTGATTGGATTATACTTCAAGATTAAACCAGTCTATGCTGAATATTGAGGACGCGGAGTGATGGGAGTAGTAGTTTTTAGTTACTATGATAAGGAGAGTTGTGTGTATATTGGGCAATCTTTTTATAAAAAATAAATGGTTGTCTTTAATAAATATGATAAATTTTTAAAAAGCCACAAAGTAAGCTAGGCATGATGGTACACACCTTTCCTCACCCTGGGACTACACAGTGAATTCCAGGTCAGCCTGGGCTAGAGGGAGACCATACCCAGGGGGGGAAAAAACGCACAAATGACAGAATGAACAAACAAGGAGGGAGGGAGGAAAGGAGGGAAGAGAGACTAAAGTGTGGACCATACCCAGACAGGCTACTTATTACACAGGTACTGCAGGCAGAAATGGCATGCAGAGCCCCTCTCCTCCTGAGTCTGGAACATGACTCATCTATGTGAGCACCAACATGGCGCACAGCCCAGGGCAGAACCCAATGAACCCAATGAAGGAAGCCCAGGGAATGTGTAACCAAGGGAAGGGGGAGGGGCTAAGTACTTGGGTTCCAAATGTATCGAACTTCCCAATTATCTCATTTCTAAAGCTAACCGTTAACCTAACTGACTGACGTCTGAAGCAGCTCAGCTCACAGAGCTTCCCATCACCCTGGCGGCTCCTTTGAAGTACAAATCAGAAAGGCGGAGACATCATCTGAAATACCCTAATGCCATGGTCTGATGAGGGCACTGCTTGGACGGCACATCATGCTGTCTCAGTGGCTGAGGGACCACCCTGATGCCAATGCCCATGCACCTGGCAGAACACACTACTCAGCCTTCTGTTCAAATGTGTCTTCCTTCATTCCTGGGCCTTAACACTCCATGCCAACACTCCAGCCAGAAGTACAGGCGGCCAACAGCACAAGGCCAGGGAGGCCGGCTCAGGAAAGAGAACCTGGCAACAGAGCCTCGCAACACGGCGCAGGCAGGAGCACGCGGACAGCAGTAGCGTCCCAAGTTCTGTTGTCGCCTTGGTCTTGTGAAGTAAGCGTCTGTGTTTCAGAGGCTGTCCTCAAACTTGCCATCCTCCTGTTTCAGCCTGAGCCTGGAACTCTGTCACAGGTTTGCTTGCACTCAACACCATGTGGGAGGAGCAGCTCCACATCTACGTGGGCCTCCTCCACGTCACAGGCGCCCTTCCACGCTGTCCATGCTTACAGGGTGCTGCAGGCAGGTTCGCATTGCTTATTTTGGCTTACAGACTCGAGGAGAAGCTCAATGATGTCAGAAGAAAATGACAGCATAAGCAGAAGGTGGACATCAGCCCCTGGCCCACATAACTTGAACAGGAACAGGAGAGTGTGCCAAACACGGGCAAGGGCAAACTGGCTATATAATACCCATAAGCCCGTCCCCAACAATGCATTGCTTCCGCCAGGTGTGGTGGCGCACACCTTTAACCCCAGCACTCGAGAGGCAGAGGTAGGAGGATCGCCATGAGTTCAAGGCCACCCTGAGACCACAGAGTGACTTCCAGGTCAACCTGAGCTAGAGCAAAACCCTATCTCGAAAAACCAAAAAGAAAAGAAAAGAAAAGGCTTCCAAGAGACATTAATTCCCAAATCTCCATCAGCTGAGAACCTAGCATTCAGAACACCTAAGTTTATGGGGACACCTGAATCAAACCACCACACAAGGATTCAAGAGGAGCCTTTAAATTGGGGTGCTGGTATTGCCAAAGGGGTTAGAGCCAAAGCAAATAGCCACCTTGCTTGCAAAGCCTCACAATACAATTCCCCAGATGCACAAAGTAGTGCATGTGTTCTGGAGTTCATGTGCAATGACAAGAAACCCTAATGTGCCCATTCTCTCTCTTTCTCAAATAAGTAAAAAAATAAAACATGAGCTGGGCATAATGGCACATGCCTTTAATCCCAGCACTTGGGAGGCAGAGGTAGGAGGATTGCTGAGAGTTTGAGGCTACCCTGAGATTACATGGTGAATTCCAAGTCAGCCTGAGCTAGCATGACCCTACCTTGAAAAACCAAATTTTATATATATATATATATATATATATATATATATATATATATATATATATATATATATATATATATTTTTTTTTTTTTTTTTTAAATGACAGTAATACAACCTCTTCTTGGCCTTCTGGCTAGGAGCCCATGTAGTGATAATAACAAGTCACAACCTTTACAGTCAACCCTCACGCTGGGCCGTGCACCCTCAACCACAGTGGGCTAGGCTGGCACGTAGACTCCTACCTGCTCCTTCCTCACGGAGCTGAGCTGGAAGAAACCAACAGACATTATGACTTGTACATGTCTTAGCCTGAAGGAAATCTTCCCATTAAGTCAAAAATACTTAAGCAAGACGTTCATCAGGATAAGGAGATGGTGCAAACTGACACTGACTGGCACTCAGCACATGCCAGGTGACAAAGAAAACAGTCTGGTCAACAACAATAAACAGTTGGACAGAAGGGCAAAATTAATAGTCACCTTTAATGCAAGGGTGGGGTCACTACCAACAGCAGGAAAAAAAGTGGAAGGAGGGGAAAGAGCTAACTTTTTAGTTTTTATTTAGTTTTGTTTGAGGCAAGCCCAACAGACTGGCCTTGTTTTTTTGCATGAACAAGAGCAAGAGAGATGCAGAATTGGCACACAAGGGCCTCCAGCCACGGTAATCCTACTCCAGATGTGTGCGCCACCTTGTGTACATGTGCGACCTTGTGCATGTGTCACCTTGTGCACCTGGCTTATGTGAGACCTGGAGAGTCGAACATGGGTCCTTAGGCTTCACTGGCAAGTGCCTTAACCACTAAGCCATCTCTCCGGCCCTCATTTTTACTTTTTTTTTCATGGTAGGGGTTCACTCTAGCCCAGACTGTCCTGGAATTCACTCTGCAGTCCCAGGCTGGTCTCAAACTCATAGCAATCCTCCTACCTCTACCTCCCAAGTGCTGGGATTAAAGTGCCACCACACCCGGCTATATCAGGTAGTTTTGTGCGTGTGTGTGCACATGCATATGTGTGTGGTATCGCATGTGCAGGGTCACACATGTGCATCTTGCACATGAATGTGCATGTGCACAGGCCAGAGGAAGATGTTCTGTGTCCTCTGCTGCTGCTCTTCTGGCCTCATTTCCCTGAGACAGTCCCTCACTGAACCTCATGTCCTGTTTTATGGGTAGATGGTGGACCAGTGAGCACCAGTGATCCTTCTAGCTCTGTCCATACATTCAGTGCTCAGGCAGGCATGGCCATGCCTGGCTTTTGACATGGCTGCTAAGGATCAAACTCAAATTCTTAAGCTTGCACAGTCAGAACTCTTACCTACTGAGCCATCTCCCCAGCCCCCTTATTTGCAGATATTTTAAATGTTCGTAAGTATACGGGCTCTAGTCCCTCTCTAAGAGAAAACAACCTTTTTACCCGGTAAAAGAAGAGCTAGGGCTAAGAGGAAGGGACAGGATGACAGGAGGGAAGAGGACACAGAGCAGGGGCTACAGGAAGTACTTGAGAAGCAGTTTACTAACCTATCCTTACGTCCTACACGTCTCAAAAGCAAAAACAGAGCTGGAGAGATGGCTTAGCGATTAATGTACTTGCCTACAAAGCCAAAGGACCCAGGTTCAATTCCCCAGGACCCACATAAGCCAGATGCACAAGGGGGCACATGAGTCTGGAGTTCGTTTGCAGTGGCTGGAGGCCCTGGCATGCCCATCCTTTCTCTCCCCTTCTCTCCCTATTTCTCTGCCAAATAAATAAAAGGAAAATATTAATTTAAAAAGACTACGAAAACAGGTAAGAGTGCTGGGCGTGGTGGCGCACACCTTTAATCCCAGCACTGGGAGGCAGAGGTGGGAGGATCACATGAGTTTGAGGCCACCCTAAGACTACACAGTGAATTCCAGGTTAGCCTGAGCTAAAGTGAGACCATACCTTGAAAAACCAAAAAAAAAAAAAAACAGGTAGGAGTGAAAGGTATTCCTTCGCAGGGCAAATGAGTGTTAAGAGAGTCCACTGATGAATACTGGCTACATATGCAGAAGGTACTAAGGAGTTCACAAATACCATTTTCACAAAAACAGCCAAGAACACCTAAGAGCTAACGGCTCTGCATCCAAGGAGAGCCAACGTCTGGGTCCGCCCTGCTGGGGCTGTTAAGCGGGATGAGCACTTCATCTTACTTAAGAGTTTATGCCTCTTAAGCACCTGTTCCGCTTCTGGAGAATGTCCGTTTAAGTAGAAAGCACAAGTCAGTATGAGTACTGTTTTCTTTCTTACTGTGTTTCACAGAAAACAGGAATGGGCACAGACCTACACTGCAC
The DNA here is from genome assembly GCF_020740685.1 of Jaculus jaculus. Taxonomy (NCBI): domain Eukaryota; kingdom Metazoa; phylum Chordata; class Mammalia; order Rodentia; family Dipodidae; genus Jaculus; species Jaculus jaculus. Next base: position 4,319,243 of record NC_059116.1, on the reverse strand, counting down.
AGCTCCAAGAGCTCAGGGCACTAGCCACAGTGCCTCTGGTGTGTGGCCTGAGGCAGCCTGCGGGGAGCTGACAAGCCTCCCAGGAACCCACTTTAGAGTGCACAGCTCCGATGGGCTAGTGACTAAGGCACATATCCACCAAGAAAGCAAGGAAGAGAACACCATACGCTGGAGATGGTACAAATGAAAGAAAGGCATGGGGCGCAGTGGTGCACACCTTTAATACCAGCACCCTGGGAGGCAGAGGTAGGAGGAAGGCCACCCTGAGACTACACAGTGAATTCCAGGTCAGCCTGGGCAACAGTGAAACCCCATCTCGAAAAACCAAAATAAATAAATAACTATAGTTTATTTCAAAGTGTGAAACTAGAAGATGGATTTGGAGCTCATCCAGACATTCCTGACTTCTGCACGGAGTAACTGATTTAATATCTGATTTGCACTTTCTCTAAACAGTAAGTTTCAAAAGGTTCCTTGTCCCTCCACCAATGAGCCATCTATGGGTTTTATCCTGACTCTGGTTATATAAAATATTCCATGAAGGTTGTACCCTATTATTCAATTAACTTGATAGCTTTAAAATATTAAGTTTACATCATTTATAACAGAACTGAGCCCCAAAAATTGCCTTATAGAGTGATTCCATTGTCTGAGAAAGGAGACAAGGGGAGCCAGCCCTGGCCAGCCACAGGCGGTCCTTCAAGGAAAACTATTTACATATTACTTCTAGTCCCCAAGGCTGTCCCAGGGGAACCCGGGGATAAAGCCCAGGACTGCAGTCACTTCCTCCGGAAGTGGCTCCAACCACAGCAGCTGCCGCCTCACCCACTCTGCTGGTCTCCAACACCAGGGAGGCGCCAGACTTGGGGCGGGGCCCCGGCAACCGCAAGCAGCAATCCTGAGCAGCCGGTGCAGCAGACCCGAGTCTTCTGCTTAGGTGGCCGGGCCGGCAGTGCGGGCAGAGGGCTCAGGTCCCTGCTGACACAGCACACTGGAGCTTTCTTCCTCCCCAGCAGACCAGCAGCCCCCCAAGCCCTTAAGTGGCAGGTGCTACATCACTCTTGGCCCCAATCTGTATCTACAATTCCCAAATTAGGCAGCTGTGGTCAACCCACATGACGTTTTCTTTTTTGCTCAAGAGTCAAAAATAGAAGCAGGCTGACTTAATGTGAGACAGAGGTTCCTAAACAGAGAAATATCTACTGACTTAACATGCAGAGTCCAAAAATACCTGCCCAGTGGTTTTCTATTGAAAACAATGAAGACTTAAAGGGCAAGGCTACCCTTAGATTGGCACAGTAAAATCATATATCTGCAAGAAAAATGCAAAGACACACCTTTAATCCCAGCATTCAGGAGGCAGGGATAGGAGGATCACTGTGAGTTCAAGGCCAGCCTGAGACTACATAGTGAATTCCACATCAGCCTGGGCTAGACCAAGACCCTACTTCAAAAAATCCAAAAAGGAGGGCTGGAGAGATGGCTTAGCAGTTAAGGCGTTTGCCTACAAAGCCAAAGGACCCAGGTTCGATTCCCTAGGACCCACATAAGCCAGATGCACAAGGGGGGGCATGCATCTGGAGTTCATTTGCAGTGGTTAGAAGCTCTGGTGGCGCCCATTCTCTCTCTCTTTCTCTCTCTGTCAAATAAGTAAATAAAATTTTAAATATCCAAAAAAGAAATGAAAATGCAAATACAAAAATAAAGGCTTAAACTGGGCCTCATGGCTGGACCTGGAAGCCC